>NW_019416383.1:524836-548499 GCF_000390285.2 Anoplophora glabripennis | reverse complement strand
TAAATTGCTGTCAAATTGTTTATTATGCATAAAGAAACTTTTTATCTAGTAACCCATGCGATAATAAATCAATCACAACAAATATTTAATAACACGTTTAATAGACATCATTATACCAAAATACAATGAAACAGGCAGAAAAATGAACGAGAAATTAACATATAATTTACAAAAAATACAATAAAATAAAATTAACACAAATGAATTAAATTAAATACTGGATTTTTCAACTAAATCTCCATTTAATTGAATGCATTTATTGTATTGTTTTTGAATGTGTGCCATTCTTTTTTTCATTTTAATATGGCTGGCTATGAAAATACATACAAACCTATATTTCTTACTTTAAAAAAACTCATAGCTGTTGTAAAAACATGATGTTTATTTAAAATAGATATTACAGATAAGAAAAGACAGAGTTTTCAAATTTTTATTCCACTTCGACTCAAGTTACAATATTAAACGTAAATTAAACAATGGTAAGTATCTACATCATCGTTTAAATGTTCAAATTGCCGTCCCTCAACTGTCACAGATTTCGCGCACAGATTTATATATAAAACACCCAGTATCTCCTGTGTTTGTAAAAATAAATATAGTATGTGATATATTGCTAAAAAGCAAAAAAAATCCTTAATTTTTTTAGGCCATGGTCAGCTACGATTTCCATTTAAAAAAATATAACTGGGTCATAACTCCGAAATCTTAAGATCTACTAAAAATTCAATACCGGTATTCAATTCTACGCCGAAGAATTAGTCTTGAGCAGTTTTCACTTTAACTCTAACTTATTTAACAACTGAGATACATACATGTTAAAAAATGTGACAATAACAAGAAACGCCCTGTAACTCAGAAACAAATGAAGATAACAAATTTCTGATTTGACAGTCGAGTTTGCCATGAAAATCGAGCTCGAGAACGTCGTGTCAGATTTATCAAACCTTTAGTAGTTTCTGAAATACCCTGAATTCCCATCGAAAATGGACCAGCCTGTAAATGTAATAATATACAAAATGTTTTTCAAATTCCGTGCCTTTTGCCCTCTAATAATAAACATTTCAAAATCAGATATTTGAGTAAACAATTCATAATTAAATACTTCAATAAAACTTCAATTCTGAACTGTCAAGCTACAAAGCGGTCTATAGTGCAGAATAGGTACTTTAACTAATAACTATATCAGGGTAATGCAAAACTGTGTCTTCTAAAAATTTTGTCGTCAATAAACAATTGAAATATTTGACATGTTAAATACCTTTCTAGACAATCAATAAACCATCCACGAACTACACATTCTTGCCGACCTTAAAAGAAGCATACCTTTTATGTAGAAAAATCATTGAAAATTTGAAAAATATTATTTATTTCCGCTTTACGCAGTGGCGTAACATTTATTATGTACAAAAGGGTCTCGAAAATATAGTACAGGTGTAGGTCCCCGTTAAAACTCCTCACATCAAATTAGAAAAAAATCCCTTAACATATCTCCGAGATATGCCCGAAAATCGTTTTTATTTTTTCAAATTCAACACCCTGTATCTCGAAAACTAAGCGTTGACGAAGAACATTGTGTATGACTTTTCCCCATTAATTTTCGTCGTAGAATCTAGTGGTAAAGTTTGGCCCATTCTATAACGGACACCCTGTATATAAATTGAATTTAGATCACGATTTTACTCGTTTCCTTTTAGAATTTTTGGTTTAAAAGACGACGAATTCGTTTTTGAAGTTAAAACGTTAAAACATTTTCAATAACATTTTTAAGTAAAAAGTTACCGCCGTTTGTCAATTTAAATACTAACAATTCCTAAGTTCCAGTTTCCAATAATGAATAACTATTAGGTATTTTTAACTTTATCGGTGTTTAAAATTTCTGGCTTTGAAATTACATTAACATTAAACCTTAAACATTCACAATTTTTATCAGTGTTTATTTCTTCTGTGTCCTTTTTTTACGAAATTTCGATATTTAAATAAACTAGAAATACGAAAGACATATATAGACCTTGCAGACTTATATATCTAAATAATATTAACTTACCACTAAAGTTACATCATCCGATTTCAATTGAACACATTCACCACTAGCGGAACTGCCGGCAGTACGGCCCTGCACGCCTGGTTAACGAAACCAAATGTGTCAACAAACCCATTACCATTGCGAGCGCGTATTTGAGATGTGCCCATCGTAGAAGCAGTGGCTTTTTTCCGTTGACGCTATTCGGCGAATAACGCACGAAAGTAGGTGAGAAGTTTATAACCCGATGCATTTCTCTACCTGTTGGCTTTCACAAATGACATGTTTAATATGTGATCGGCGATGACACTTCTAACTGTCCTCGTACTGTGTCTGGTTTACTTTTTTCCGACGTCACTAGCAGAAACGGATTCAAATGGCTCAAATTGTGAAGCCGTTGTCGTTTTGAAAAGATTTTGAAGCAAATTTAAAGAAACCTAAGCAGAGGAAAAATCTGAATCCTCCGGAAGTTCGACGGATATTGCTTAGATTAAAGGCGAAAATGTGTTGCAATTCGGATCAAGTAATAAGTTGGATTGAGCTAATTTAAATAAATTCAAAAATTTGTTCTAAAAATTCTTATTAAATGAAGTCAAATAATGTCAAACGATACCAGAAATTCAGAAATGCAAAAGATATTTATCCCCACAGACAAGGTCCATAACCGCTGATATCGTAGAAAACAACTAACGAGCGTTCAAATAAAAACGTGGTCGAAGTTGGCTCTGACACATTGGACGTAGGGAGTAGCTTATAGCGACCAACTTAACCTCATTTCTCAACGAGCTGTATAGCAGCTGTCAGTTTCAATAACGTTAATGACTATATAACTTTATTTTAAAGAATAATCGTGATAACAATAACAAACAATTAAAGGAGCTGCGGAAAGTGTCCCCCTCCTTGTTATAACAATAAATTAAAGCAGCTGCTGAAAGTGTCCCCCTCCTTGTTCCAAGCACTTTTCACACCTGTTCCTCAAAGAATTAAAGACATTTTCTAAGATGCTCGGGGTATTGTTAATTTCACGAATCTTGTCTATAAGTCGAGCCTGCAGATGGTTTAAATCAGGAATAGGCAGTTCAAAAATAGTGTTTTTAAGGTAAGGCCACAAAAAGAAATCACACGGCGTAATATCACATGACCTCGGTGGAAATTCATGTTCAGCATTGAGACTTATTAGTCGATTTTGGAAAACTTCCCTCAACATATTCATCGTCTCGCCTGCCGTATGTGCCCTTGCGCCATCTTGTTGAAAGTAAAAGTTTGTAATTTCGTTTTCTTCCAGCTGGTTAACAAAAGGAGCGATAATTTCTTCTCTATACCTTTGCGCAGTAAGAGTACCATTAAAAAAAATAGGTCCATAAATCCTCCTTCGATTGAGAGCACACCAAACTCCAATTTTTTGAGCGTGTAGAGGGCCCTCGACAAAAAAGTTATCTGGTTTTTCAGAAGACCACATTCTCATATTCTGTGAGTTTACGTAACCACTTAAATGAAACCAGGCTTCATCAGAAAAAAAGGTGATATTATGAAGTTCACCGTAGTTGTTTAAAAACCATTCACAAAATACAGCCCGTCGCGGAAAATCAACTTCATGAAGTTCTTGCTGACAAGTTAAACGATAGGAGAACAAACGCAAATCTTTTTTTAACACTGTGTGGCAGGTACCGACTGATACTCCCACCATTTGTGATAAAACACGTACAGAAGTTCTTGGCGCATTTTCCATTATTTGTTGGACATTTTCTTTTAATTCTTCAGTCCGCTTTTTAGGTCGGCCGCTTCCTTCTTTTCTTGTTACACTGCCCGTTTCACGAAAAACATTAACACAACGCTGAACTGCACTTTGAAAAATTTTGTACTCAACAACGCCGGGAAATTGATTTTGAAATTCTATGAAACATTCCTCAATAGAATACTTCCATATTCCATCAATCTTGCGTCCATTTCTAAAGTAGGACTCTATGATAAACACTTTTTGTTCTTGAGAAAACACCATTTTAAACGCTTTTTAAAACGAAAATATTCAAATTGATAGCGGCGATATAGCGCTTTGACAGATGACGTTTAAGTTCATTTGCTATACGCTACGCCCTACGTCCAAATTTTCAGAACCAACTTGACCACGTTTTTATTTGAACGCTCGTTATAAGTCAAAAACTATCATTGGCAATATCAAATATCGACACTATCGAAGTATCAATATTATTCAGAAAAGTCGATAGTTTTCGATTATGCCTTCCATAAATAAATATTAAACAATATTTGCTCAAAATGTTACAATCTATAGAACAAATAGCATTGCTGCAATACATTTTAAGTAGAAGCCTTACAGAAACAAATTAAAATGGACTACAACCATTTGCCAAATATCAAATATGGCATTTTACCTAAAAATTGGTAAATTTATTAAGATTCACAGCCTTTCAGCTGCCAACTATGAGATGTAAATGAAAAATCCATTTGTCGACCCTTTGAAACTTGAAAAATATACCCATGATTTTAAAGTACCTAACTTTTTGACTTTTGGACTTGAACTAGACTTGTGATTTGTGATACGATTTGAGAAGATATTTTGAAAAATACAAAAAATATTCTGTATTTTTATAGTTCTATCACCCTTAACAGAGGTAAAAAGAAAAACAACACGTAGAAAACAACTACAAATAAATCTTCCACCATTCGTATGGAATTATTTTAATAAATATCAACAGAACAAAATTATGTATATAAACAACAAATTAGTAAAAAAAACAAATATTGTTAGGTAATAAAAAAACTACACTCTTGACACTGTCGCTTCAAAATGGCATATTTTTGCTAAAAGTTTAAAGGGCATCTCCTGTTAATAATCCACAGTACAGGCCCCCCCTGGAAAGTTGATTACCACATACTTTATAATTCCTGAGGAGCATCCTTTTAATGAGTTTACCACATTTTTCCTCTGCGACTTTTCTCGATTCATCCGCTTTTCCACTCGGAAAAGTCCAAAAACATGGCAATTTCCCGGGGTCTTGAAAAGTCAAAACCACATATTTTATTTTTAGCTTAAGTAACTGGAAATTTTGTTGCAAAGGCGGATTTAAATTTGTCCGACAGAAATTCTTCCGACATTGACGTGTCTACCGGTCGAAACATGCCAAAATAACAGGGTATTGAAAATTAATTACCACATAGGTAATTTTTAGTAAAATTAATTGCAAATAATTAATTCAGTCAAAAAGTATTGTTGTCCGACAAATTTCAAGCCGCGTTTTTTCAGTCCGACAGCTGGAAATCGGAACTTTCACGGGGTATGATAAATCGATTACCATATGTCGGACAAAACTAACACACGATAGAAAAGTGTTTTTTATAAGCAAAAATTGTAATGTCCGACAAAAATATATCAGCAAATCGTCAGTCCGACAAAAAATGATGAAAAAAATTTCGTAAAAAATGTGCACATGTATTTAATTTCTAATAAGGTATTTTCACGTATTAAGCAAAATTCCATATAAATATACAATACAGGGTGTTTCAGAAAGACCTCCCGTAAATACAGGGGGTGAGGACGACAAAAAATAAGAATTTTTTGTCATATGAACTATATGTCTATCTCCTCTTCTCAAAGCTCAAGCTTACTTTGAGAAAAGTCACTTATTTATAGTGTAATATTATAAGAGTTTAATTAAAAGCCTTTTTTCTCGAAAATCGTCCACATTAGGAAGTTCTAACAAGAGTACATTATTTTTAGAAAATAAAATTGTACAACAGAAATTGGAGCCCGACTGGTTAAAAGCCTAACCTTAAAAAAAAATATAACTTAAATTGTAATAAGAATGTAGCATAACTAGCGCCTTCTCTGAAATATACAAAATATAATTAGACTAGCGTATTTGGCACCATTAAAATCCTCGGACTACCAAATTTCATAAAAATATTTCGCACCATTTAGAAATTTTCATAAAAATGTTATTTCAAAAATTTTATTTTGTCTCTCTGTATCTCGAAAACAAGAGGAGATAGACATAGAGTTCATAAGACAAAAAATTCTCATTTTTTGTAATACTATCACCCCCTTTATTTACGGGAGGTCTTTCTGAAACACCCTGTATATATTTTTCGTTATATTCTTGTAATTGTAAATCTCTACAGTGTAGGAAAGTACCGATGGTCTATCAGAAGTTACGTGAGAGCGATAAAGTAAGCCATAGAAATCCATGTGATAGACAAGGATGGCTATAATGAAGGCGTCTAATAGTCAACGCCCATTTCGCCCTTCCACAAATAAGAAGTGGATCGAGTATACTCAATTTAGCCAAATAAATATCGAGAAAAGAATTAAACGATTTCAAAAAAGTATGTATGGTGTAAAAAAATTATGCACAAAAGTTTTGGGATTTTCTTTTAGAAAAATAGGAAAATTTTTGTAAAGAAAAATAACAAACGCGAATGAAAACTTGAAAGAGAAAAAAGGATTTTTATATCAAGTATAATATTAATTTATTTAGAAATAATGCATTATGCACTAAGATCGTATTAATCGCCTCAAAAATAACTTCATTTGTTTATAACTTTTAAATTTTTAAGCATAAAATAAGCAATATTATAATTATTTATTTGAAACAAATAATAATTTACATAATAATAATTAATAACCATTTATAAATATGAAATTTTTGGAGTGAAAAAATTAAATTTCATCACGATTATTGATTTATTGATTTTTTAATAATTTGCGGACATTAAATCGTCGAACACTTATATCACTATTTTGTACAGTAAAATTAAAAGTGGAAAAAATGAAAATTAGATATGTGGTAATCGATTTTTCATACCCCGTGAAAAATCCGATTTCCAGCTGTCGGACTGAAAAAACGAGGCTTGAAATTTGTCAGACAACAATACTTTTTGACTGAATTAATTATTTACAATTAATTTTACTAAAAATTACCTATGTGGTAATTGATTTTCAATACCCTATCATTTAGGCATGTTTCGACCGGTAGACACGTCAATGTCGGAAATCGGCATTTGCAACAAAATTTCCAGTTACTTAAGCTAAAAATAAAAGATGTGGTCTTGACTTTTCAAGACACCGGGAAATTGCCGTTTTTGGACTTTTCTGAGTGGAAAAGCGGAGGAACCGAGAAAAGTCGCAGAGGAAAAATGTGGTAGGCTCGTCAAAAGGATGCGCCTCAGGAGTTATAAAGTATGTGGTAATCAACTTTCCAGGGGGGGCCTGTACTGTGGACTATAACATCTGCAAACGGCAAAGAAGGGCTACTGTGAGATAATTTCCGCGATACAGAACCAAGAAACAAACGTGAAGGTATGGAAGGAGTGGTTCGCCAGTGGATACACAACTGTGGCCAAGGTTATAGGATTGATATATTTTGACGTGCTGGATCCGAATCTGAAGTCCGTTTAGCTCAAACACCCCAAAAATGTTGAGTAATTGGCAATAAATAGTGGAAAATCGACGGAAATTTGTTCTGAACTTGATCAAGTGGGTATTTTACGTGTTTTGATATGCTGAATCTAAATCTGAAGTCTTTTAGGCTGCATCCCCCCAAATTTTGCAAAACCCCCAAAGGTGTACTTTCTTTTATTACATCACACTAGCATGAGCAGATTTTGGAGTTTATAAAACGCCTTGTTTCGGTGAAATTTATTAAGGATCTGCCTTGACCATTAGCCGAAGGAAATTTTAACAATTCAGAAGGCGTTAAAATACTCATTCACATCTACAGACGCCTGCAAAGTCCATCAAGACTGAAATCACGTCGTTAGTTCCTTCACACGTTTTAAACAAAGCTATATTTCCAGATCGATAAACTAAATTTAGTAGTCTCATTAGCAATTTAGCACCAGTAAAGTGTATGCACATCGTAAATCATTTCGCCAAGTGAATATACATATATCAAATTTCAACGAACTTTTGAAGTACGAGGAAATGTAGGCGAAAATAACTTGTTAAATATATGCACGGGCTCGTATTGTTAATCTCAGGGACGAAATTAAGGTAAAATTTAACGTTTAGATTTTTATCACAAGAACAAAGTTAGAAAACGATTTAAAAGTATTGTGAAATAAATAGTTGCGAAGAAAATTTAAATTTGAATAATTATCACGTTTAATAAATGGCAGCGCAAAAGTTGTAAAAAAAATGAAGGGAGCACCTAGCCCATTTGTAATAAATGTCACAAAATTTTTAAAGCCAGATACAGGTCTATAAAAAAAATCATATAGAGATGTTGTTAAACAAATGCTAGGTGCATACACAAAACGCTTGCTAAGCCTTAGCAAGTTATTATTGACTTGCTCTTGTTGTTCTCGGCCTAGCCTCTTTGGGGGCGGACCTGCTATCAGTGCTATCAGAGACCCTAGGCAGACCACTATGGAAGGAAATGGACCACTGAGATATTCCATGTGGTTTTGGCAATGCTTCCAAACGTTTCGCCGTTCTTCACTGTCGGCATCTTCAGTGTTGATTCTGCAAAAGCTTCGCAACGACTGAAGCCAGTCGTGGCGTAGCTTTTGTATCATTACCTTAAATTTAAACAGTTACACGTATTTGCATATTTGCGGACAAAAGTATGTAGATCTGGACTAGGCTTAAAGATTTGATAATTAGTTAAATTCTTATGAAATTGTTACCAGAAGTTAAATTTAGAGCAAACTGAATATCAACTAAAAGTAAGTTATAATCTATTTAACGAATAATTAAATTCTCACATATTTTTACATTAATAGGATAGTATAACTAGCGCCCTCTAGACGTAACCCCAACACTGTTTGCATATTCGTATTTGCCGCCTCAACAAACGCAAAACTACAATTTTTCAAAACAATCGGTCCATACATACTTAAAATATAGCAAAAAATCGAAAATATTTTTTCAACTTCAACTTCAACTTCAACCCTGTCCTATAGAACGAAAAGGAGCAACAATTGACTAAGGCATGTTTGGCTCAATCGCTATATTTTGACGTTAACAATCTGCCATGAAGCTGTGTACCTTTATTAATGACTCACCCTGTATACATATATGATTTAGAAGTCATTTGGTAAAATTTTGCTTCATGTATATCTATGCTAGGAACGTTTCACTGGTAAAATTGCGACTTTTTCACACCTGTTATTCCACATGCAAATAAGTCTTGTCCTTGTCGTGTCTTTAAATATTTATGTTCTAATAACACGGTCATACCAAGTGATCCATATAAACTGATGGAAGTGGAATAAAACTACATTTTTAACAAGAAACAGTTTTGTACCTTTGTAATAAAGGTATCTGTAAGAAAACCACGAAAATCGCAAAAATTTGTTCGACTAACCAGATGCTGAGAAACGTTATCAGGGTTTAAAAATATGTTAGTAATAACAGTCAAATAATTGTTTTGCTGATTTAAAAAATGCAATATACTATGACAACTACTTCATTTATGAAAAATTATGAACACTACAAAGATATTTACACCTAAGCAAATAGCCGCTACTTTTGGACGTTGCTGACACTTCCAACTTGGTAACGTAATACGACATGACAGAATAAAATTGTCAATGAAAATATTCATGTAAATGTAGGTACTAAAAGTTTCTAATGAAGCTTCCAGTAAAAACGTCATCATTTTCTCATTGTAATTACGTTATATTTACCAAAAATTGCAGATGAATCGAAGTGTTAACGTATAAACTATGAATAGTATCGAAAATTAGTTTACGCATTAAGAATTTAACGTGGACTTATCTTATTTTGAAATGCATGTTTTATTTTCAACGAAAATTCTATCTTGATTGGTATAGCTTTCACCGTTTTGATACAAACTAGTAATTTGTAAAGATTGCAATTTTAGATAAATGTATCATTTATTTAAATGATTTTATAAAATGGCATCCCTTCGCCTCAAAACATTTTTCGATGTATTTTCAAACAGCTGGTCATCTCTTTTTAAAAGATTCCGGTATTCTAATGGAAATTCCTGCTAGTTTTAAAAAAAGACACTACTTGTGTGTATGTACCTTAAACGCGAGAGCTTCAAGAGCTAATGTTTATATAAGTACGAGAAAATATTCTCAAATTTGGATTAGGAACTCACTTCTTTATTTTAAGTCTAAAGGCATCGTCGTTACAAATTGCTAATCTCTACCAAAATGGCAAAAGCTATACAAAAAGATCAAGTGATTATCTATTTTACACAATTTTTTATTCAGTGGCCTGCCATAATTTTTGAGAAAAATATAACTAAAGTACCTCATATCTACGTCACTGGTTTTTTAGCCGAGATTTAATTTTTTCAAGCTGAACGCCATTTTATCGATAAAATGAGCACGTTAAATTTCTTATTCATACAGGGTGTATCGAAATTAACAAAATTTGGTCATAGATTCTTAAGACAAATTTAGGGGAGCCATATTTTTTCTTTTTGAGTTACAGCCCCCTGAAATCTGCGCTTAAGAATAGTCTTTTTTATATCTCAGAACCCTGTTGTATGAGAATCACTAAATTTGGTACACAGGGGTTTTATGACATGTGGATTCTGATAGTGCTACTCTCTTTGGCGGAGAACCCTTAAGACAATTTTTCGTGGGCCCCCTTGTCTTTGGAATTAAAAAAATTTGGTCGCAAATTTGAACTTCTAACAAATTATTAATTAGCTAGAAAGCCATTGAATTTAGAAACTTTTTTGTCTCTTGATATTTGTTTTGTAAAACGCAATGTTTTTGAAGAAAATGGCAAATCACGATATGCATTCGATCACATTTTGACATTTTTCTCGAAAACATTGCGTTTTACGAAAAAAAAAGTTTCTAAATTTAATGATTTTCTAGTGGACTAGTAATAATTTTTAAGAAATTTAAATATGCCATCAAATTTTTTTGGCTCCAAAGACAAGGGGGCCCACGATAAATTGTCTTAAGGGGATTCCCCGCCAAAAAACGTAGCACCAACAGATTACACATGTCAGAAAACGTGTACCAAATTTAGTGATTCTCGTACAACAGGGTTCTGAGGTATAAAAAAAGATTATTCTTACGGGCGGATTTCAGGGGGCTGTAACTCCGAAAGCCCCCCCTTGGCAAAAATAATAAATACGGGTCCCCTAAATTTGTCTTAGGAAACTGTGACCAAATTTTATTGCATTAATTTTTGGACACCCTGTACATTCATACGTTTAGAAGATACAGAGCATTCATAAATGTTTACAAGCCACGTGACACCGAAATTAGGCAACCAACACTGCAGAGTTGGTACTGGTAACTAAAATTCCCTAAATTTTGACGTCATCAAATTAATGATTCAATTACAATGAACAATGAAAAACCGTTACGTCTACTCTAGATAGAGATAATGCGATCGCAGATTGGTTGAATAGAATCTCCTGAAAAATTACACCAATCACAGCCGCTGAAACAGAATGTAGTGTTTTAATGTAATCCTGATCTTATTGTTTTAATAATTTTCAATTTTACAGAAATTTAATTGCCAACATGCAATTTATAAAGGCTCAACGTCCTGTATCATAAATTCGGGACACCCTGTATAACAAACATTTTATAAAGAATTTTGGTTAGGGGAAACGACCCTATTCCTTGAAGAAATAAAGTCTGACATTTGGTGACGCACCCTGTAGTCTTCCTTGAAGAGAACGGGGTGACAGCGACGTTACTTCGGATTTTTTTTCATGGGAAACACGCTTCACCGGCACTGGTACTGGGTAGGTACTTCCTATTTTTCATTGTCAGCGGGCAGCCGAGCGTGCCAAATAGCTCGCCATTGAAAATACCTGCAGTTGTCGCCGGCATTCGACGCATGGGCGGGCGGTTTCGAAAGGGGCGGGATGCCTCTGTCTACCTAATTATTACGTAATAATGCCAAGTACGAGGGGGGCCGCGTACGATTGACACCTTAACCTCTTCTTATTGAACGTAAGATGTTATTTCCTTTGCGACATACAGTATGGTCATGTTTATTTGGAAATAACAAAACTCGATTGGATTTTTTAAAACTAATTTTGCACAATTTTTTTGTAAGAATTGCAGTATTATCCTTCATTCACTCGAATGCACTATACTGTTATCGCTATTTTGTAATTATAATAGTATCTTTGCCATTTTTCTAATGGGCATAGCTCCGTCAATTTTCATCGTATCAAAACGATTTTTTTTATTTTGTAGGTAATTATCTGTACTTTAAGAAAAAAATGCAAAATAAAAGCGAGTCGATACTGCATCTCCATGTCGTAGGTCAAAAAAAATTGTAGTCTTGATACTTTTTTCAAATTGTTTGTTCGAAAGTCCACTTTACAATGGTCTATGTGTTATTTTTTAAACAAAACGGAGCGATACAGGTAACGCGTCAAGCAATCAAATTTTTCAAGTAAAAAAAATGTTTGGGCTTTATCGGGACATTGATATGCGGTATGGACTCACATCCGTTTCGCATGGATATTTTCTTATATCCCTGGCCGAGAAATAGTCAAATTTCTGGCGTTTTTAGGTACTGAAATCTTGAAATATAAAACGTGTAGAACAAAAGTAAGCACAAAAATAAAATCCTCGATCTTCTGTTTATTCATTGTTACTATTTAAATTTACTCAAATAAAATAATAACTTTAAAAAAGCGTTGGTAAAATATGCGTTTGCTGTTATCCTAATCCCACATTTTAAGAATTATTTTCACGTACTTATAAATAAATATAAATAATTTTATATGTAGGACTAAGCAAGTATATGTTATAACAATATTTACATGTGGAGTTGTATATAAAAAAGTTAGTATTTTCGTAGATTTCAGTACCTAAAACCTTGATGGTTTGATCTTTTTTGGCACCTGTTTATTAGTTTTACTGCGGCGTCTTTGAAAATACTGAGATGACATGACATAACATTCCTATTATCTGATAAGCTTTACATTATTCAGTTATTAAATGTTTGAAATTATTTGTCTTTGTGGAAAACAATATTTCAAGAATATGGCGACCTTAAAGTACTAATAATTACCTGAATTACCTAAAAAATGAAAAAAAGTCTTCTTGATTCAATGAAAATTGACAGAGCTATGTGCCTTAGAAAAATGGCAAAATTTCAATGAAAAATTTTGTTGTGTAGTTTATAATATTTAAAAATAATGTTACTATTCTACATTACCAAATTTTCACACAAAAATTTCGATATTTCCAAGTTTTCATTTGGCAAAAATGTAAGCTCTATATTAATTTCCCCTTTTTCTACCATTACCATTATTTGTCTGTATCTTCCACATGAAAATATTTAACGTATATAATTTCGGAAATTATACAGCTGCTGAAAAAAAGGTTTCCTTTGGTTCTCGCTTATTTTAAAACATTGTTATTTGATTAAAAAAAAATCAAATAGTTTTTGTTTATTTGAATGTGAAGAACTTGATATAATTACTGGATATATTTATTTAGTTTCGGAAAAAATGGCATTATTTTAATCAACCTAAAATTTAAAACAATAAGTATCGGTAAATATTGAGATTTTTTTGTAAATTCTAATAGAATATCAGTCTGGAAGTGTTTAGTTTCCGAGGTTTAGTGTTCAAGTTGAAATTCATGAAAATATTTTTTATACTCAGAAAAATCTCAAATTTTTTTTTAGTGATTTTTGAAAGACTAACTTAGTGAATAATGGTCATATCAAGGAAAAAAAAGCAACTTGAAGATTCTAGTTTTGAAATCATGAAAAGAAAATTTTTTTTTAGCATCTCGGCTCAAAAGCAATAATGCAATGCAAAATTTTTTTTTTTTTTCAAAACTGCACAATATTTTTTTCTGGCTTCATCAATGCCAGGGTCATTTATCAGCTTCAATTTGTTTTTTTTTAATTTTCTGTACGATTATTTCTCATTGACTAAGTATTGAGTTGAAAGTCAACTTTTTTTTGCTCATCGATATCTCATGATCTAATGATCTTTCAGCTCGGAAAGTCGGTTTTAGAAACCTGAATCAATTCTCTTCAAGGGTCTTTTGGTATGTTTCAGAAAAAAAAATAATATTCAGCACTAATATGAAAAAGTGCAAGAAAATTACTTTTTCTGTTGTTTTGGAAAATCAACGACTGCTTTGCAAATATTGCGAAGAGTACCAATGTTTACAGATTTTTTTTTAGCTCAATACATGCCCTTGAGGCTCGTAAATTTTGAAAGCGATCGATCGAACCATTTTCCTTTCTTCCTGATTCGTCAGTTTTGTAAGAAATTAAAGGAGCAGGTTATTGCTCCTTAAACATTAATTAATGATTAAGATGGAACACATTTTTTTTCGTTATTTTTCTCACAAACATTCATCGAATATATAAAAAAATTAAAAAATTTTGCAAAAAAACATACTTTTCGAAACCTGAAAAAGAAAAATTTGGAAATTTTTATATACCTTTTCAAAGCACCTAGACAAATAAATGAAAATTTACACAGATATAACACTCAGTCTTTTATAAGAAAAAAACTAATAATTACTATTAACTGAAACAATTTAGCGAATTATGGATGTACAAAATTAGAGAGCTTGTCTAATGTACTGACCCATCTTTTTTTATGTGATTTTTTTCCTTTGTTTAACTAACTTTAAAATTTTGATTTTTTACACAAAGAAATGTCTTTTTCTCTGTTTACAATATTTGAGTATTTCGCCACCTGTGAAAAAATGTTTTACTGTAATTTTTTCACAGATGGCAAAATATCCAAAGAAAATAAGAAACGTATTTATGCGATTCAGGACACCTTGTATATAATAAAGGTAAAAGATAACAGAGTAATTTAGTGACACCTAGCGGCGTACCTTGTGATTCAATATGGATCATCATGAACCTACGCAGGTATAGAAATCTACTGTCTACGCCTATGTCCGAGTTCAATCACATAGTTGCAATTTATGCATTTCTCCTCCAGTTTTTTTGGTAAAAAATGTCAAAATTGTTAAACACCTTTTCAACTGTAGCATATTTTATATTAAAAAACATGATACAGTTTCGGAGTGTCTTCTGAAGAAGTAACGATATTTTTCTCGAAACATCAAGAAATCTACACCGATTACGTGCCAAACAACCCGGAAGTTGTTCAAACACTGACAACTTCCACAAGCTAAATATACAAGAAACCTAAAATAAAGTCAATTAGTATGACCAAATTATCAGATGTTAGTATGACAAAGGTCGAGTAGTCTGACCAATTCATTTACCAATTTTTCAAAATTTTTCAATCTTAGTAAAATACTACTTGCCTACAATACTAAAATGAGGACTAAACAGAAAATTACTTACGAATTAGATAAAAAAATATAGGTAAGTATGTACGTGATTCAATACCTACATATGTGGTTAACAATTTCCCAAAACGGATTATTCTCCTGCCCTGTCGTACAAAATATCATACTTGGCAAAAGCTTACGGTATAAAATTAAACTCCTTACGATCGATATGCACCATAAGAAATAAACACATTTATCTTTCTTATATGCCTGAAGTACATGCCTAATAAAACGATGTGAAGGGAAATTATGTCAGATCGTGCGGAAATGTGGGTCTGATTTATGATAAAGATACATTTTAATGCGATTATGAGTACAATCACTTCTTTAAAGTGACCTTAATTCCAAACATATTTAAATCTGCAATATCTTCATGAAAAAGTACCTGAAATTAATTGTGGAAGTGTACAGCACTTTCATGAACACTCTGTACCGTCCAACCTCAAAGAAAATTCGATAATATTGCAATAAACAGACGCATATCGCTGTTAGTATGTACTTGCTTCTTTTCGTGTTGGTCTTGAAAGCTTTGCATACCGTAGATTTCGCAATTTTCATTAGGCCGTCGTAATAGTTACGCCACTGCACCTCTGGTATCAGATTTCTCCCGTTTTCTTCCAAAACAAAGTAACCGTTCAGACTCTGTGCATATAAAAGATTTATTTAGCTCTGAACCGATCTACTTAGCAGTTCTTGAACTTGTCAAACAAAGAAACCACCTACGACAAAGTAGGTTAGCTAAAAACCTCTACGCGGATTAGCCAGATTTGTCACGATATGGTATCGGAAATTCGATCCCTTACTTGCCGAGGAAAAAAAAACAGTGCCATATTATCGTTGAAACTTAATAGGTGTTGCCGAGAAAATAATAACGTTTCAAATTTATCCTTTTTTAAGCAGTCTAGTTGTTGGAGCTGATGATGTGAGCTTATACATACAGCATGTGATTTAATGAATAAGAATATCGATCGACTGACCCCCTTATATAGTATCTCGTTTGAGATAAAAATCAGAAAATGGGGACAATTAATGCAGTGTAAACAAAATTATAACATTATGTAAATGTAGTGCGCAGAAAATCATAAATCCACACTACAGCAATCACACTTTTATAAATGTAGTGGAAAAAGTATCACACCTTTATAAACGTTACGCATAGAGATTATACTTTTATAAATGCAGCAAAAAGAAAGACACTTTTATAAAAATAATGCAAAGAAGTCACACATTTATAACGTGAATAAAGTTCACACTTTTGTAAATGTGATGTAAAGAAAATTACTTATAAGTGTAATATATAAAGAATTGCACTTATAAATATAATGCAAAGATAGTGCAAAGGGTTTACAACCTACACAAATGCGGGTCAAAGAAAATCATGCTTTTATAAATATAGTAGAAAAGTATCTTGTATTTATAAACTAAGCGCACATAGAGATCGCACTTTTATAAATGCTGCTAAAAAGTCACACTTTTATAGATTGTAATGCAAATAAATCACACTTTTGCGAATTTAGTGCATATCGGTATCATATCCTATAATTGTAGTGCCATGAGAGATTAAAAATTCATCAAATAGTGCAAAAAGAATCACACCTTCATAAATGTGGAGCAAAGAAACGCCACACCTCCATAAATTTAGTGTCAAAAGAATCATACTTTTATAAATGTAGGACAAGGAAGATCACACTTTTATGTGTTATGCAAAGGGAACTACATATTTATAAATGTAGATAGAGATAAAAAATCTTATAAAATAGTGCAAAGAGAATCGACAACTTCATGAATGCAGGAAAACCAATTTAAATGTACTTAAATCTTTAAAATACTTTATTTTACGCAAATCGAATATTCGACTTCAGTACATGTCCGCGTGTGATTCTAAAACAATTGGACGTATTAATTGGTGCTAAGTGTGACACTGGCAACGCTGAGGCTTTAAGTTTATTTGACCTGTGGCATTCAGGCCAGCGCAAAGCGAAAGCTTCGAGAGGAAATTTTAAGCAGACAATGATTTATCCGTGTGTCTAATTATTACATCCTAATTAAGCAAAAATTCAGAACGAACACGGCTCCTTTCTAAGCCCAGTAATTAGCTTAGTTAAGATAACACATCACGCGTCACACTTAGGAAGATATACGTGCATGAGCTATTGTTTTGCCGAGGATTGTCTCTCGTAAATTTCCATCTGAAAATTTAGTTAAAGTAGTTCAGCATATTTTTTATAGAAAATTCGTAAAACCTTATAAAAGTCCTATACCAATGATTAATTGATTACATAATTGTAATTGATTGAGGCCAATACATCAAAAGTAAATATATTTGCAAAGTAAATAACTCTTGTTTCTTTCCTTTTGAATTAACACAAGACTTAGTTATTTAGTAAGTAGTAATCGTAAATGTTTAAAACCAAGGTCATTGGATTTAATAATTTTTTATTTTATCAGCTTTTTAAAGAGCTCGTCCACGTAACCACAATATTAACAATAATCACCGACACTGCTAACGTTTATTTTAAAGGCGTAAGTATTGCGATAAGACTAAAGCAAACAAGCTCAGTGTTTCATCTAATTGTGAAGACGTGTTAATTTTCCACACCCTTCTTTTATGGAGACTTGTTTGTTTTATTTATTAACATGTGTAAGACAAATATGATTAAATCCCAATATAAACCAAGTACAATTTTTTCTTAGATTTAGAGCAAACATACAAAGAAGACAGTCATACTTTTATGAAACAGTAATATGTAAATGCGAACTCTTACTAGATTTTCGTTCGTTTCCTTACGTGAAATTTTATATAAAATATTCCATACAAAATATGTATGAAGTCAACAAGCAGATTAATTGCTCTTTTTGATTATCATGTTTCGTTGGAACTCCTCGAAATATTAGTGGAAGACGAAGTACTGTATTGACACAGACGTAAACAATTCAAGTTTTAATAATATTTGTAGAGAAAATAGTAACTCTCTATATCCAAATCAATATTCTCCAATTGAAATCCCTGATTTACAAAAAAGAAAAGTACAAAATAAAAGATAATCTGTTCCAGATGACGTACGTTTTTAGTAAAAGATGTTATTGACTGTATAGTATAGTCTTTCCGATCTCAACTGAAGACCAAAGAGCTAGGCAGTATGTATCAGGTTCGACCGCTACGCAGCAACTCGGCATTGAAGTATTTGAAAAACTTGTTCCTATATTTATTAAGCCATACCCATATACAGGTCTGGTCACCCAGTTGAAGAATGCGCGCGCGGCCAAAGGGCTAACAAACATAGCCGGACTGGGCGACCGGCCATAAATTTCAGTTGTCGACAAATTGCCTAGCAGTGCAGTGCAGCAATGCGGAATTTGGAGTGATTCAGGTAATTTTAATTTATTACAGGTACTTTCTATTAATCAAAGGGAGAAATAAGAGGGGTATTTTGTTTACTAATATTATTACAACATGGCATTTTGAAGACCTTTTGAAACGGAACAAAACGAAATACCGCCAGACAATATTGGATTTGTAGAACCGGTTGTTGATAAAACAGATTTAGAATTTAAAAATAAAGATTTACATGTTCAATGTCAGCGTCCCATTTTTGTTTAAAAAAACGAAGAAAATGAAAAAATCAGATCAGAAGACTGAAAGGGTTGATTGTATCGGTTTTAAAGGAATTGATCCTAGTAGTTTAGAACCCGTAACAGGGCTTGCTGCAATTTAAAAAATATTTGAATACTGTTCTACTGTGTTAGCTTCTTAGATTAATAATTATTGTCTTTTTTAAATAAATTTGACATTCTAACTAAAAATTGGCAAAGCAGTGGTACGTCCAATAAGTAAATATAGCCTGTTACATACTCCATATTTCCAAAAAATATGGGATATGTGTTAATAAATATTTTCTGTAATATCTTCATAACCGAACATAATTTCGACTTTTAATAGGCATACATTTTTTGTGTATAATAAAATTCTCTACCTATTTCTGATAACACCATGTAACCTAATACGAACATAATCAGTTCATAATCCATGAAGAGAAACTAAGCATCAGCAAATTTTGCTCAAAACGGTTAACTGGGTTCTGAGTTAAGAAGAAAACAATAAAAAAGAAACTTTAACACCCTGTAAATTTTTTGCGACATTTTTCGTTTAAGCAAGTTCGGTTAAATCGACACCATTTGGGTTCTAGGTTATACTCTTGAAGTATGTACCATTCGCTAGGTGACACCCTGTATACTACTTCGCAGGTAACAGACTGATGTATAAGTTTTTTTTCACATGACATAAGAGGTTTGGCTTTGAACTGGGTACAAACTTTCCTTGAAAATAGAATTCAATATGTTGAAATAAAAAGTAGCTACTTAGTGCAGTATCCTGTACGATGGGTACACTACAAGGTTCAGTTCTGGGCTCAGTTTTTTTTTAATGTACATAAATGACAGATTCTATTTCACTAAACACAGATTTTACTATCTATGCTATTGACGCTTCTTTAATTATAGCACGAATGATTGGAATTTCGAGACAAATTCTAATGCCTCATTAGGTGAGTCAAAAAGTTTTCTGGAAATCATTTAATATTTTAATAATAAGACAAAAATTCTACGATTTCATAGTTCACAAAAGATTAGTAGTATATTAAATTTTACCATAGAATATACGATAATAATAAGCCGAAACAATGGAATTTTTAGATCTGTATACATATATACAAAAATCTCTAACCAATTAGTTTTTCAGGTATTCAACAACTGCGCTGCTTATATCATGCACAAGTTGGTATGGTCTCTATTTCCGGGGAAATTCTGCATTACTCTGTCAGTTCGTTGCCTTATATGTGTATATTAAAATTCTTAATGAATGAATCCCCCCGTCCTACAATAAACTGGAGTTAATCGCTAGAAACTCTATAACTGTTTATATATAAGCCATTGTGTATTTGTCTTTAAAGTTACTACAGAAATGGAGTGTTAATTTGTAAACTACGTCATTATATATTTACCTATTTCTTGCGCAAAATCAACAAATCATGATTTACGAATAAAATATTTTAAGCAAATCTTCTGAGAAAATAGAAAATGACCCTATTGTAGGAATTTGAATCCCCTTAAATCCCATTCCGTCGCTCCGCCACTGCATGAAGAAGAAATTACGCACAATTCCACATCCATCACCCATAATTATAATTAACTTTTGGCAATCTGACTTGTGGCAAATAAAAAACCATTAAAGATCCAAAATAATAAACAAGACTGCTTGAAAAGCTATAAATAGAAAGATCTCTTTGTTTATATCTCCTACGCACGTATCGTGTTGTTTACGCTTTAAAACAAGGTTTTTTGGTATTTCTTTCAGCAATTAACTCAATCGCATGCTAATGATAATGAGCTTAAAATGTGTTTTAACGAGGATTTCTGATTACTAACACATTTATATGCCATGAAAATTATAGCAGAGGTATTAATATTTTTTTCTTGAGAATGTATGGACATTCTATAACATTAACTCTGGTTCTATTTACCGAAATGTAATGTATAAAAGCTGGCCTTACACGATCAATAACAGCGCCCATCAATTTATAGCAACAATAACAGTACTATTTGAGTTTCAAGCTTTTAATATTTTAATCACCTATCAGCTTCACTGTCAGTATTTTTGATATGTTCATCGGTCGTTAATGGAACGATGTCTCCATTGAACGAATTCCACAACAATGATATGTAATTAATTTAGTTATAATGGCGATATTTACCTCATTTGGTTCGGACAACTCGAAAAGATCCAGCCTGTTTGCGTTCCACTGATTAATGACGTTTCGCAGGGCCTCTCTCTCGAGGGCCCTGCGGTCGTTCGAGTTCCCGTGCATCTAGGTCCTCTGAAACAAACAAAAATGGCAAATTAGTATACTTTTTATCGATTAATAATAATAAGTGCAAATGTGTCGAATAATATAAACTTGAAATTAAATAGTTATTTGTTTAAGTATAAGTAGGCAGCAAAGTAGGCAGCCATTATCTGCAATTCCAAAGGGTCATGTTCCCTGAAGGCCATGTCACCGTCACTACTAATAAATTCTTCGCGTAGGTATTACGTACCCTACAATCCCATAGGCCTTCACCCCTATGCTAGTTCACCTAATGCTCTCATTAAAGCCCTTATAAATCTTAATGAAGTGTTTGTTTTATTATCGCTTTGAGATTAGTCACTTAGCGTTATGCAACAAGTATACATACGCTTATGTCATGGTTTTGTCTTAAGAGTTATATTGGTGTGAAAACCTTCCCACCAAATTTTTACATTTACTTTCGGGCATTCCATTCAAATTGTATTTGTAAAGTGTATTTTAAAGCTATATTCAATTACAGCGTTGAGTGTTCTCAAACACTGGTGTATATTTTTTACTATACTATCAATCTACTCAGTTTTGGAATTGCTAAGAATTAATTCTATGAAACGACATCGATATCTAAACAATTCAAGTAACAAAAGTGGTACAACGCTATTTATACAAAGTGTTTGGAAAAGTTGGTACAAAATTTAAGGACGTGAAAGTAGAGCCAAAAATAGTATAAAACGTCCCTATAAACATTCGTCCTCCGGAGCAGTAGGATTACCGTTAAAGAAAATCCTAAAATTATTAATTAAATCAATTTTATTATTATTAAATAAATTCGTCTAAATTGTGCGTACCTACGCCTCCTTGGACGGACAAATTCACGATATCTTGGAGTTAGGGCTCCTGATTCCATCGTTCTTACATGAATTTTCTCAAACAATCTTGCAGAAGGTTGCCTTCTATCAGGGAAACGTTGCCGATACTATTTTTGAGCCGTCAGACTATTTCTATTAAAGAAACCATAAATAAAATGCATATCGGCATATTCACGGCTAGTAAAAGCATGATGGTTCATGGTTGCAAAAAAATTGAATTAAATGCAAAGTCAAGCACAAAGATCACAACTAAGAGAATAAAGAAAAGTAAGAATTTAAATGATAGCACGCGAAACTGACAATCATTAGTATCATTACAATGAAACTATCATACCATGGTGAAAGATGCATACTATGTGAAAATGTTACAAAAAAAGTTACTGTTCTGAGCTATACATTATTTAAAAAATTATTATTTCTGACTAAACTACGCAGAATACGAAAAAAAGTAGAAATTTTTTCTTTAAAAAGTCTATTTCATTAAAAAATATTATTATTTGCTTGATAATTCAAAGGAATGAAAAAAAAATCGAAAATTTTCTATTAAGTAGTTAGAAAACTATCTTTATTTATTACCGATTTTGATGAAACTTATGATAGTTAAAGACCCTTATGGTATGATTATTACCAACAACTTTCATTCCATTATCTTAATCAGAAAAAAAGTTATTTTAAAAAATATCCAAAGGATAAGACCCCTTTGAAGGGCCATATCGCCGTAACTTTCTTCCCCTTAAATTTTGTACCAACTTTTCCAAACACCCTGTATTTAGGTGCATCAATTACAAGAGGGCCTCTTCAAACTACAACTGCATCTTTCCCAGATGCGTTTCAAAAAGTATCAAATCTAGTTCAGAATTCGCACAAAGTATTTCAGAAAAAAAGTCAAATTAGGTCCTAAATTACCATCACGCGGCGAAAACTTATTGTATTACTAATGACTATCCTGTACCAACATGACCACTATTTCTTTAAATCACAAATAATCAACTACAACTGGTTTATATTAGTATCATTCAAGCAATGGAACATTTATATTTGATAGGAAAATGAATATTTAATTACATACCTACATATGATATGATTACCTTAGTGTTATAGCTAATAGGAAGAATGATGATAAACATGTAATTACTAGGAATATATTCAGTAATGGATCCCATGATCTAAATGACTGAACTAGTTGTCGGAGGGTTTGGATGGTACCCACATTATAATCCAGGCGGTATCTGTTTTAAAAGGGTATACTTGGGTAAAACGCATATGACCGGAGATTTTTGCTTTAACGGCTTCTAAACAACATTAGAAATAATAATTTTTCTATGCAAATAAAAAAAAGTGGGCTTAATTGTTATTGCAAAAAAGTATAAAAAAATAGCAAAAAAATTCATTTTTTTCTTGGATTTCTCGTCGGTAGCTTAGCAACTATTCATTTTACACAAAAATGGAAGAGGAAAAAAGTTTTGTAATTAAATTTTGAACAAGATAGAGTTGGTTGAAATTCGAAAAAATAATTATTGTTGTTGCAAAAATCGGAAAAATCATTTAAAAAATTGCAAAAAATGCTAGTTTATTTGTCAATTTTTTTCAGACACTTGAATAATACCTAGGATCTTCATACTTTTCCCAATTAAACTTCTTAGTGCATAGAATCATCACACCAAATTTCATCCAATT
>NW_019416383.1:510150-524770 GCF_000390285.2 Anoplophora glabripennis | reverse complement strand
ATAAGCGTGAAAATTGCGAAAATGTTTAAACAATCACCACGGCTCACCTAATCGTCCGATTTGAATTTTTCAAAAACCATTTTAAAGCTTGAGAGCTCTTCTTTTTGTGGTGAAATTTTCAAGTATTCAAAGGCTTTAGATTTTTAGAAATTTGATTTTGAAAATTTTTTAATTTAAAAAAAATAAAAAATTTAAACAATTATTATGTAAAAATTATCTAACCGAATTGGATGAAATTTGGTGTGATGATTCTATGCACTAAGAAGTTTAATTGGGAAAAGTATGAAGATCCTAGGTATTATTCAAGTGTCTGAAAAAAATTGACAAATAAATTAGCATTTTTTGCGATTTTTCCGATTTTTGCAATAACAATAATTATTTTTTCGAATTTCAACCAACTCTATCTTGATCAAAATGTAATTACAAAACTTTTTTTCCTCTTCCATTTTTGTCTAAAGTGAATAGTTGCTAAGTTGTCGACGAGAAATTGAAGAAAAAAAAATGAATTTTTTTTGCTATTTTTGTATACTTTTTTGCAATAACAATTAAGCCCACGATTTTTTTTATTTGCATAGAAATATTATGATTTCTGATGTTTAGAAGCCATTAAAGCAAATCTCCGATCATATGCATTTTACCCAACCCGAAACAGATACCGCCTGGACTATTACTCATCTAAGTTTGACTTACAATTAGTACAGTTTTTTCGTTTTATAAAATTTAACTAATTTAAGGAGGTAGAAAATTGAAGTAAATATTGTGCAGTGTAATTTCAGTATTAGGTGTATGAAATAAAGGTGTATTAGAAATATTTGGTACTTACGTGAAAAAAATTAACTACAAAACCCATAGATACAACAAAAGCAATGAATATCTCTAATGAAATTGGATACTATTAATACTTTCCCTACAATTATCTACCTCAATTAATTTGAATCTTGTGTTAATCAACAATTTTAGCAAGCTAATTATTATGTAAAAAAATAAGTTGTTTCTTATTAGCTCTCTTATTTTTACTTTATTTTAAAGGTGTCAAACTGATTCAAATAACAATATCACGAAAACTAAATGGGATATCAATTTTCCAAGAACATGTGGTTACAGAGGAGGTTATGCGCAACGCAATTCTGCCAACTGCATGTCACTAAATTTCTCCATTAGCGCGTAATTGAAAAAGGTCAGTTATTTTCTGAACAGGCCTCGTATGTCAATCAGAATGTTATAGAATAAGGGACCAAGGAGCTACGGAAGTATCTAGGAGGGTCTTGCAAATCCTACCAAGAGAAAACGAAAAAATCGTCAAAAAATCAATCATACAATATGATTCCATCAATTACTTTTTACCATTAAATCATAAGTCTAAGGACTTTATACTAGGAATCAACGAAATGATTAATTAATACCATGGTACAGAGAAGAAATAATTTAATTTATAACATTGATGTTTGGTGAAGTTTCATGACGTGACCAAACTTGCTTACTCGTCCTTTTCCGTTAATGGATAGCTCACATCCGAATGCTTACTCGGTTGACCAACCACGGAAGATAAAGAAAATATATTATGTATATTAAAAACAACAAACGATGTAAAAGAAATTGCTGAATATGCTCCCCTTACTTACACAAGCGATTCCCATGCAGTCTTGCAGAACGGACTGCACCTGACTCTTAGCTATTAATCAGCTGTAAGCACTGTTTTCACTAGTTTTTAACTCGTCGCACGTATTAAACAAAGGTTTAGCAGAAATTGGGTGTCATTATTTGAAAGTCAGCATTCTCAGATTAGTTGGTTCATCCAAGTAAAATGTTGCTATTTATGGAAATCATGGATTTAAATAATAAACTTTTAATAAAGAAAAGAAGTTATTTTTACAGAAAATTGAAATACAAATTCCATCACATTGAATTTATTCTATACATCGTTTTTTTTTGTATGACCGTCAAATGTGCGACGATGAACTTTTAACTATGTAATAATTTAAAAACGACTTCCTCAACAAACAAAAATACAGAGGGTTGCTCGTTTCGGTTTACCGCCCTCTACCCCTACAGAAGTCATGGGTAGCGACGTTGCCTTTCGTGGGAACAACTGATCTATTGTTACAGAGCTTGGTTAACCTTTTGTATGCACATATTCACCGTAGAATATAAAAATTCGGACTAAACGAGTTGTTTTGATTTTTCTTTAGAATCGCAAAAGGTATTAGAACTGTCCAGAGAAACAGACAGCTGCTTAAATGCTTGTTATTTTCAATTCTACATTATGTATTTGCATTTATGAATTTAGATGATTTAAATGCAAAAGGGTCGTCGAAAACTATGTAACATTAGTTCATGAGATGAAAATATAGAAAAAATTACCTAGTTTGTTTTTTTCCATAGTTGTATACGTCTGCAGTAAATGTTCAATGGGCGTTATACGAGGTGTTTCAATGAATAATTACCATAAATTCTAGGGACAATAGACATTAAAATATAACATTATTTAAATTAATTTTGTTTAATAAATTATGGAAATATCTCCGGAAGTAACAGAAAAAGGTATTTTTTTATCTAAAATTTGGATTAATGTCTGTCTTTAAGGTGACTATATCCCTGGCTGAGAAATAGTCAAATTTCTGGCGTTTTTAGGTACTGAAATCTTGAAAAGTAAAACGTGCAGAACAAAAGTAAGCACAAAAATAAAATCCTTGATGTTCTGTTTATTCAGTATTACATTTAAATTTACTCTAATAAAATAATAATTTAAAAAAAGCGTTTGTAAAACATGCGTTTGCTGTTATCATAATCCCACATTTTAAGAATTATTTTCACGTATGTACTTACAAATAAAAGTAAACAATTTTATTTGCAGGACTAAGCAAGTAAATGTTCAAGATTGTAGAAAAACTCTCAGACCCGTCGATTTTAGATTAAAGGAGGACATTCTTTGTTGGTATTTTTGACTTCGCCACTTTCACCCCCAAGCAAGGGTAAGTATCACCCCAAAATATTTAAATGGCATTGGGGATGGAGTAATATTTCTTTTGAAAGCTCTTACAATTCTGTTTACAACAGATACAATACTTATTAAGAATTTTTATTTTAAAGTTGAAACTTATGTAGAAACAATTAGTAATGGTAAAAATGTCAGTCATTCGAGTTAAGTACGCCAATGGTATAAATTTAGTATTTCTTGCGTTATATTGGTTTTTGGCGATTTGTTATCACTTTCGTAAAACAAAAACACAATTGTAAAAAACAGAAATGAATGTTACACACATACAATGAACGTAAAATTAATGGATTCCAAATTATTTTCTAGTATTATTTGGAAGCGTTGGTTGGTAGCTTATTTAATTGTGTTTTTGAAAATTAAACACTATGGTTTATTCTATTGCGGAACGCAGCCAATAAAAAACGAGAAATTGAAAAAAAAACATTTTGAAGAAGAATAAATTCCATCCATACAAAATACATTTAGTCCAGGAACTTCATAAGGATGATAATTTGCCGTTTGCAATTTTGCGAAATAATGGGTGAGCGAGCAGGGAACGATCCACAGTTCCTTTTTAACATCTGTTTTCTGATGAATGCAGTTTTTTCCTGAACGGGACGGTAAATCGTCACAATTGCCGCAATTTTAAAATGTAATTTTTTTTCACAGTATTGGGCGGAATTATAAAATTTAAAGTCTTTTGTAAAGAGAATTGTAAAAGCTTTCAAAAGAAATATTACTCAACCCCCAATGCCATTTAAATATTTCGGGGTGATGGTTACCTTTGCTTGGGAGTGAAAGTGGCGGAGTCAAAAATACCAGCAAAGAATGTCCCCCTTTAATCTGAAATCGACGGGTCTGAGCGTTTTTCTACAATCTTGACGCAGTTCCTGAAAATGGCACCGTTTCGTTTTCATTTGGCAACCCTGTATAAAAAAGTTAGTATTTTTGTAGATTTCAGAACCTAAAATCTTGTTACCTTGATGTTTTTTGTACCTGTATATTCGTTTTATTGCGACGTCTTTGAATATACTCAGATGGCATGACAACATTCCTGTTATTTGATAAGCTTTTTATTCAGTTATTAAATGTTTGAAATTATTTGTCTTTGTGGAAAACTATTTCAAGAATACGGCGCCCTTAACATTTTACAAATAGTAGCTAAGACTAAAGTGACAACACAGACAATAGGAAAAAATTTCTTATTTTTGAACATTATATTATCCTTAGAATTTATGGTACTTACGTTATTCTTAAGCACCTTGTAAATAAAATGCTCTATAGGTTGTTGGTGAAAGTAACCATATTTACCATCTTACTACTTTTGCTAAGTACAGTTTCGGACTTATTAATGCTCATCAGCAAAGACAACATGCAGATATATTGTTATGTCTACATCACATATATTTTGTAATACCGCTTAATTTACATTGTTATTGTTATTATCCGATTGTGTTGACAAACAAATCTAGGACGGAGACTATCCCAGGCCGTGTAAATATACAAAAATGTGCATTCCGATCCTCGATTACGAAACCTTACTTGATACGTTATCGCAACGAAAGCAAATATCGTGTTGTTGCCTAGAGATTCTGATACAAAAATCCACTTGTACGAAACAGCTGAAAACGAACTGTTACGACCCATACTCTAGTTCCAAAATAATAAGCAGTACATCATAAATAAACAAAACCACTATTTTTACTACTTCTTAATCTGATCAAATAGCTTTGCGGGAAATTGTAATGTACCATTCATTTCACATAGTGTTTCGATACGTTCACACTGCGCGCGCGCGCTTGCAACATATTTCTACCACAGACGACTGCGACTGCATGGTTTGACTTTTTGAGATCTCGCCATCTGTCAGTTTGTAACTGAGGAGTATCCGTGCGTTTCATAGGCGTACAAGTTCGAAAGACATGGTTATAAATTATCGAATTTAACAGATAATAATATTTTTNTTTGCTAAGTACAGTTTCGGACTTATTAATGCTCATCAGCAAAGACAACATGCAGATATATTGTTATGTCTACATCACATATATTTTGTAATACCGCTTAATTTACATTGTTATTGTTATTATCCGATTGTGTTGACAAACAAATCTAGGACGGAGACTATCCCAGGCCGTGTAAATATACAAAAATGTGCATTCCGATCCTCGATTACGAAACCTTACTTGATACGTTATCGCAACGAAAGCAAATATCGTGTTGTTGCCTAGAGATTCTGATACAAAAATCCACTTGTACGAAACAGCTGAAAACGAACTGTTATGACCCATACTCTACTCCAAAATAATAAGCAGTACATCATAAATAAACAAAACCACTATTTTTACTACTTCTTAATCTGATCAAATAGCTTTGCGGGAAATTGTAATGTACCATTCATTTCGCATGTGTTCCGATACGTTCACACTGCGCGCGCGCGCTTGCAACATATTTCTACCACAGACGACTGCGACTGCATGGTTTGACTTCTTGAGATCTCGCCATCTGTCAGTTTGTAACTGAGGAGTATCCGTGCGTTTCATAGGCGTACAAGTTCGAAAGACATGGTTATAAATTATCGAATTTAACAGATAATAATATTTTTTAACACGTTACAGAAAAAAAAATTAAATTGACAATATCATGCAACAAACGATATGTAAGAAGACCAACAGATTTTATTTTAATGGAGTTCCAACATTAAAGAAAATTTAAATTGAAATAAAATATTTGCCTATATTGTACCGGAAAGTTTTACCGTATATTATGCATGAAATGACTACATATTTTTAAAAACGAAATCGAAAAAGTATAACAGAACATAGGTACCTAATGAAATTGTAGGATGGCGAAGAGAGCGTTCAGAAAAAATAGTATCGTACATCTAAAATGTGTATTTATTTATTATCTCGAAGAAACATGGATGAAGGACATACAGTCCCCAAAATTTGGTAAGATTTAAATATAAATTTATATAGGTATGCAGACGAGAAGCATTTTTGGAAAGATTTTCTATACTATTTCCACATTTTCACAAAAAAATGGTTACATCTATTTTCTTTCATATCGGACTGTCATAGATAATGCGCCTCACCACAGCCGACGAATTGCCAACATCAGCATGCAGAAAAGGAGAAATCATGGAATGATTAAATGGAGAACATATTGAAAACAAACACATAATATCAAAAGTACAATTATTAGCAATTGCAAATTCCCGGTGTTACACTTCTTCGATTGTCACCATACCACTGAGGGCGGCATTAATCTAGGCGAATATAAAAATATGTAGCACGAAATAACACAACTTTTAAATTAGAGTTTGCAAAAGTACTTTTCCAGGAGACGATTAATCTCGTGTAACTGCAAAGAAAAGGAATAAATGCACGTACGAAAAAAAAAAACAAATGTGGGACTCAAATATAAGAGTTGAAGTTGTAATAGAACCACTAGAACCACCCTAAAGAGACAGACAGTAATTAGATATTTGACTAATGCTTACAATGGCCGTTTCTAGTGTCTTGTCGTCTCATTTTTCAGTTCTATTTAGTAGTTTTAGTAGTTTTACTGATTTTGTATCGCCTTACTCTTACAACCCTACATAGACTTTGCAAGAACCACTTGATAGCGAAAGCGACGGCTACATCACGAAAAATAAAAAAATACATAATAAAAAAATGTACACAGGCGTGGTACGTCGCTCACAAGAGCAGAATTGCTGAATATATACTCTAGTACAAATAATAATATACTTATCTGCCCGTTATATACTATTTGGACATACCAAGGCGAGTGTAAAGTAGGGAAAATATAGTTTTTACCAAATTCGACATATTTATTTGAGGTTCCATAGTTAATAATTTTTGGAACTCTCTTAAATGATACGCCCATGGAATCGCAATCCCCGCACACTTCACCCGCCGCACCTATATGTTAAAAATGAGTCACTACTCTTAGAAATTAGACTGTCTTCATAAAAGCTGTAACTTTAACAAAATACCTGCACAAGGTATTCTTTCTTAAGTAACATGAATAAGTTCCTATGCTAATGAATGAACATTATACTTCCCTTCTATCTTCGCTGGTATATTTACTGATATTTCTTTATTCACATCACTTAAAACGCAAAGAACTGTCGATAACCCAAACAATATGGCTATCTCTCTGTACAGATTCTTACACTACTATTTTGGACCTGAAGTATAGCTTAAATATTTAAAACAAACATGACAGGTGGCAGAACCAAAATATAGCGCACTAAAACAATAGGCCATTGAGACAAGAGATCAACAGGTAAAGTACGAAAACGAAGAAATGAGAGAAGGAGGAAGAAACAGAGAAACTGCCTTTGGTTGACTTGCAGAAAAGTTTTCGGACAAACAATTATGTCAAAGTATAATCTCTCAATCTCATTGTCATTGTACAATGAAATATTTTGTTCTGAACTTGGCTAAAATTCAGGACCTGAGGCTATTACTCAAATCTGGGCCAATATTTTGACAAGAAAACTATTAAAATAACTATTAAACTGGAAATGAAAAAACACATTACCGTGTCCCAAATTTATATTATTATAAGTTTATGCATCGCTACTTTTATTGTATCGTTTACGTCTACTGTAGCACCAAAACAAGATTCCGCGAATACATTTTTAAAATAGCTGCCGTATTTATTACTCTTGAGACACGAAACATGTCATAATGTTAACAATATTTGTTTTAAAATTATAAATTTAATAGCAAACAGTTTTATATTATTAACAAATATTACTCACCGAAACCAGGCTGGAAAGTTGGGGTCAACATTCCACATATAGGAACTATTCAAGTATGTACTCGTATGTTTATAAAACATATAAAACTTTTTGTCAATGTCGTGCTCTCACCGATTGTTATTTTCAATATCAAACATTTCAGAAGTAACGTTCTACACTTGATTAAATTAGATATATGTGGGGGATGTCTGACGTAAAACGTAGAATGCAGTTTATGAGTAGATATATAAAATATCATTTTATTAAGTAAAATCACAAAAAGTATTTCTCGTTAATCGAAAATTTATACAATTTCTTTGTAAATATGAATTTTGTACGTATCTCATTTCTTCGAATTTTTTAGTTTCGCAATCATAATAAATAGATACAGGGTGTTTTAAATTCAGTTGGTAAAAAAAAAATTTATCCGACAACATAGGTACTTTTATTTCATTGAGTTTTAGTAATTTGTTTGTTTTTTTCTTATTGTGAATCATTTAAAACTTCATAGTCGCATTTTTGTTTCGTGTTTGTTTTCTTTAGGTAGTTAGATACCTAACTACTTACTTATTAATTAAAATTGATAGTCCTGAACATAGGTACTTTAATTTAATTCGTTTTGTTTTCACATTGTTGGTAGTTACCTATATTGTTTTAAATTTAAAGGTTTTGCATTTTTAGTTTTGAGTTCGTTTGTTGTCTTTAGGTATATAGATATATCGTGAATTATTTTAAAATTAATATTAGGGTCGCATTAGATGAAAGATGATTGATTTTTTGTTTGTTACGATTTAACTCAAAAACTACTCAACCAATTTTACCGAAAGCTACATCTCCTCGGAATAACATAGGCTATTTTATATTTGCCCGTGCGAAGCCGGGGCGGGTTGCTAGTTTTGATATAAAAAGTTCACATGAACGGCTTAGTTCTTAAGATAGAGCGTCCAAAGAAAATCTTTGTTTCAGCCATTATTGTAAATGTTATTAACTTATTTGTAGAAATAGTTTAGTCTTAGTCCTGTATAGACCAGGAAATCTAGCCCGAAAATGACCACTTCATGCATAATTCTGCGGTCAGGCTGATTTTTTGTGAGCAGATAGTAAAAATAGTGTAGAATAATGTACCGTATCCGCACGCGGAAAAAGGCGAGCGACATTGTTTAAAACATGCCGTTTTAGTAGAAATTCACGTTTTTCGACGGTACTACAGAGAAATGGTAAAATACTTTTTTGTTCGGTCTTTAAAAGATCTACAGAATGACGTCAAGCGTCGGTTTTTTGCAAGTAACTTTTGACCGGATTGATATTTTTTAACGCCGTTTTGTATATCTTTTAAAGACGAACAAAAAAGTATTCTACCATTTCTCTGTAGAACCGTCAGAAAAAAAGTTACAGTCGAAAAACGCGAATTTCTAGTGTTTAGTCAATTTTTAAACACTGTCGCTCGCTTTTTTTCACCGTGCGGATACGGTACATATTATTCTACACTATTTTTCTTATTTGCTCACAAAAAATTAGCCTGATCGAAGAATTATGCATGAATACCGCTATATTTTCTATGTAAATGTCTATGTAAATGATCTAAGTTTATCAGATCGCAATACAATCAATAAAAATCACATTTTTTTCACTTCTTTCTCAAACTCTTAATGATTCAACGCAGGTTTAACTCTAAACTCGTTTTTTTTTACAAAAGGCTGCTTTCAGCGACAAATACTAAGAGTATCTATTGCACGTAAAATTGAAAGGAGAATAGGCATGTTTAGTTAAAAATGACATACAGTGCGACACAAAAAAGTTATGATTATTTAAATTCAGGTACAACATTGTATGTGGCGTCCTCCAACATTAAACAAAAAACTAAGTAAATGTTTGAGTTTCTCATCATCAATATTCCCAGCTTTCCGAATTTCGTCTAATTGCCATGTTAGTGAACAAAAATTTAATAAAAATACCAAACAAGAATTTTTTTTCAAGAACCAATCCGTTACGGATCCATGTTCATATGAACTTTTTATCTTAAAATTAGTCCAAGATTCACGCGTTCAAGTTTGTACAAGTACTTAATAAAAACACCCTGTATATGTAAAATTTTAATTTACGTAAAAAAGGTACCGTCATTAAAATCGCTGAAAATACGTTATTAACAAAAATGCAACTGACTGTCCCAAACACAACCTATTTTTATTCCTTAATATACAGGGTGACCGAAAATGAATGGGCCATACCATACTTCAACAGTAGGTTCCCTGGATGGTCTGTTTTAGATATAATAGTATAATATTGCTTTAATAAAAAGTTAACTTTAAAATATATTTTTTCAACTTTTTAATTAATTAATACTTAACATAACTTTGTATAGAAGCAATATTGTGCTAAGGTAACTTCTTATTCTTAAGCTACTCTTAAAATAAGGCTCATAAATTTCATGACACCTAGTATAAGAGTAGAAACTGAATGTTGTCGAGACGGTCAAATACGTTTTTCTTAAAACAATAACATTACAGTAATTTCAACAAAAGTGCCATATTGGTACGTAGTAAAAAATGAAATGTTACATTGTTATACAGAACATGCACTGTAGGAAAATCTAACCTCAAGCAGGTGATTTAAATTTTAAAAATAATCTTTCACTCCCTAAATATTTATCAAAAACAAAAGAAAAAATATTTTTATGTTTTAATATTCTATTAGCCTCTGAATTTATGGTTTACTTATGTTTTTTTTATGAATGTTAGATAAGATGTACATACGATTTTTCAACAGTTTTTACTAAACAAAATCATTAAAAACGCTTTATATTAGCCAGATGTAAAGATTTCATGAGCTATGAACTATGTGCAAAATTTAAACAGGGTTTAATTTTGCACAACAACAAAAAAGAAAGTTCACTTGACTAAGAAGTTCCATCTTTATCGACCCCAGGACGAAAATAAACCTCCTCAATTGAATCTCAAGGCCCCATTATCAACACGGTAAATTTAGACTTTCAAACACCGTACATCAGTATCGAGTCTTCCACATGCAAAATAAAACAAATAAAGTCATCAAGTATTTAATAACAAAGCTTCAGAACCACGCCAGCCCAAGCATGTTATTAATGATAAATAATATACACTTTCTCTACAAGTTTATGGCATACTGAATAAAGATGTAAACTGAAAACGATTTGCTGGAATGCTCGTACACATACGAGGTGTGTTCAGAAAATAACCAAATTTTATTTTTTTAACTTTATTTTTATACAATATTGGTCCTATAAGTCTCCTTCAAAATACTCCCCTTTCCTAGTCACACACATTTCAACAATACCACGAAAACTACATGAGATATCAACAATCCAAGACCATGTGGTTACAAAGGAGATTATGTGCAACGCAATGCTGCCAACCGCATATCACTAAATACAGGGTAGCCCATCGAAAACGTACCGCAAGGCATTACAGGGTAGTAAAGAACTTTTCGGCAAAATCCAAAAACAGAAACAAAATTTGTTAATGAGGGGGACAACTTTTGGCTCAAAAAGCATACCAAAATCTTCAACCCCCTAAGTGGGGGTGCTATCCCCTAAATTTTTTCAAATGGGAATGGGGGTCAAGTGGGGGGTCATTAGAAAGGGCTTTTAATTCTCTATACATCGATTCTTACTTTTTGAAAATCGATTCATTATTTTAGAAAATATGCAGCTTTGAAAATACGAACAATATTTTTGACGAGAAATGCGAAAATCGATTTAATTTTACTTCAAAACTTACGGTATTAGTCAAGTAAATGCTGAAAATGTTGTCCGCCAACTTGCATACAATGATACAGGTTGTCTTCAAACCGTTGTCGAACATTCTGGAGCACTTGCGGTGTTACTTCGCGACATACATTAATGATTCGTCCTCGCAGATCTTCCAAGGTATCAGGTGGAGTGCTGTAAACTTTGCTTTTAATGTGCCCCCAGAGAAAGAAATCTAAAGGATTTAAGTCGGGTGACCGAGGGGGCCACTCAATTGCACCTCTTCGTCCTATCCAGCGTCCTGGAAACGTCTCATTTAGGTAATTGCGCACATTGAGCGAGTAATGTGGAGGAGCTCCGTCTTGCTGGAAAATCAGTTCGTGTTCATTGTAAGCAGGGTCGTCCTCTATGATATTTGTTAGAGCTGGGTCGATGACATTTTGTAGTAAATCCAAGTACATATCGCCTGTCAAATTTCCAGGAAGGAAAAAAGGACCTACAATGGAATTTCCAAAAATACCTGCCCATACATTCAACTTCTGGGGGTGTTGGGAGTGTGTCTCATGGAAAATCCTTGGATTGGTATCAGCCCAGTAACGACAATTATGGCGATTCACTAAACCATTCAAGAAGAACGTACACTCGTCCGAAAAACACACATTAAAGAGGAAATTATCGTTTATCGCTCGTTCAGTCATTATTTCGCAAAATTGCAAACGACGATCAAAATCGTCTTCATTTAGCTCTTGCACTAGCCGAATCTTATAAGGATGGAATTTGTATTTTTTTAATATTCGTTGGACACTTGTACGACTCACTCCTGTCGCAGTAGCCAATTGCATTGTACTCAGCGTACTATCCATTGCCACTTGCCCCAATACCGCTATTTCCGTAGGTTCATTTAGTACCGGATTTTCAACCTGCCTCTTTTTGTTATGAACGGAGCCAGTTTCGCGAAATTTGGCCACCAATTCGCGAACAATTTTTCCAGACGCATGTTTCTCAGGATGCCGTTGGTTGAACAGTTCGGCGACCCGATTTCCGCATTCATTGTTTTTGAAAAAAAGCTCAATAATTTCTACTCTTTCTGGAATTGAGTACACCATAATTAATCAATTTAAAAGACTCGGCAGTATTGGTACTCTTCAACTACAAGTCACAAGACAGTTATCTAGCAACTTCTTGTGGCCTATCTAAATACGAAACAAAAAGCGGACAATTTTTTGCTCACCAAAATCAGGCTAAAGAATTCGCAAATCAGAAAAAAAAAAGCGAATTCTTTTGAAGGAATTTACCAAGCTAATACCGTAAGTTTTGAAGTAAAATTAAATCGATTTTCGCATTTCTCGTCAAAAATATTGTTCGTATTTTCAAAGCTGCATATTTTCTAAAATAATGGATCGATTTTCAAAAAGTAAGAATCGATGTATAGAGAATTAAAAGCCCTTTCTAATGACCCCCCACTTGACCCCCATTCCCATTTAAAAAAATTTGGGGGATGGCACCCCCACTTAGGGGGTTGAAGATTTTGCTATGCTTTTTGCGCCAAAAGTTGTCCCCCTCAGAAGCAAACTTTACCTGTTTTTGGATTTTGCCGAAAAGTTCATTACTACCCTGTAATGCCTTGCGGTACGTTTTCGATGGGCTACCCTGTATATCCATTAGCAAGTAATTCAAAAAGTTCGGTTATTTTCTGAACAGAACTCGTATATTTAATCAAATCGGCAAATTACTTCACTTTTGAAAAATGTGTTAAATCATTATTATCACTCACATCTAACGCCTTGTTGCCTCGTGACATCATTACCAGTGGTTTATCCATTCTTTAATGGTAAAGGAAAGAAATATGCAAAGATGGAATGTTTTCTTTAATCATAGAACTAAGAACTATTTTGAGCAGCTAGTATTATCCTAAGGTATCCTAAAAAATATAATTCATTCACAGTTCCTCAGTTTCAAGTATCGGAAAGAATCGAATAAATGAAACATTGCATTCATTTACCACAACTACGATTTCATCCAGCAGTCGATTCAAACTATTTACTTTAAAAACAAGTCTGCAAGAACCATTCCGAGAACTAAAACTCTCTGTTTTCTCTGCCAATGAGGCTGTAACGCTGTAATTAACTCAATGTCTACTTGAACTGAAACGTTTCTGTTTTCTCTTCTAATTCATTGTAGATTTAACTAATTAAATTGTCCATCCAATATTCCGCTTGTTGGCCACGCTAATTTGCGCGACATTACCACGAAACTACTCTTAAATACAGGTATATGTCGTGTGGGAAGGTAAGTGACATTTACAAAGCCAATAAAGGACTAAATATTTACTATTGTTCTTTTCTCAATATTTCAACGGAAACACAAGTTTATGTTTGGTTACGGGTTAAAAGAGGCGACGAAAAAATTAATTATACCATATCAATCTGGTGCGAAGTATTTGCCAGATAACGACTGTATGTTATCAGGATTATTAATTAATTGATGTTAATGTATTACGTTAATTATATATAAACAATTATTAACCCAAGACGGGTTTTCTGATAAGGGGTATAGAGGAAGTCAGGGAAGTCAGTTGATATGAGTGTAGACTGGTTGCTATTACGTACATATTAAGCAATAAATAGTATTTGCATAACAGACAATTAGTTAAATAACATTCCTTTGAGAAATTCCAAGAAACTCTGAGTTAAAAGTATTAAACTAATTCAAATCAAGTCTAAAAACTTTCCTAAAATTTTCATTAGGTACATGAAGTTATATATGCTTTCTGCACAAATATCTAGGTATGGTAAAAACAACTTCAAAAGCAAGCTATTAATTGACAACACAGGTCAACAAGGGTCAAGAAGCAGACTAATATGCATTGTCGAAGGATTTTGGTGCGCTGAATCTGAATCTGGCCGCAGAATTGCTCCATATTTAAGGTTATGTAGTAATGCCATCTATTATTTTTCAAAAAAAAAGATACATATAATTTAAAAGTGCAAGGCTCCCTCTTTCGAATGCCGTTGAGTTTGCTCAAATATCTTTTTTTTTTTTCGTTGAGATATCACTTGTTGAAATTTCTAAGTTTATCAGTTTCTTAATATGCGAAAATCTACTAAGGATCCCTTAGACGTCAAACAGTTGATTGCACTTCATACTCAGAAACCTCAAGTATGTTATT
>NW_019416383.1:505552-509756 GCF_000390285.2 Anoplophora glabripennis | reverse complement strand
ATGAGTCAAAATTTGACGTTTGTGTAGGTGACACACGAAAACGGGTTTTGCGTACACCTTCAGAGGCCTATCATAGCGATTGTTTAGTCAAAAAAGTAAAGTTTCCAGCATCTGTTATGGTCTGGGGTTGCATGTCTGGTAGAGGTGTTGGTAAACTGCATTTTGTTGATGGAATTGTTAACGCGCAGAAGTACAGAGATATTCTGGAAGAGAGTCTGTTACCATCTGTTGAGATGTGTCAAACGGCGGAAGGGCATTTCATATTCCAACAAGGCGGTGCACCGTGTCATACGGCAAAAACTATTAAAACGTGGTTGCAGAATCATCAAATACCAGTATTAAAATGGACGTCTTCCAGCCCAGATTTATCTCCTATTGAGACCTTATGGCACAATATGAAAAAACAGCTTCGGAAACATCCAGCACGTTCAGTGCCTGAATTAAAAGCCACACTACTGAATATTTGGGATAATATTCTACCAGAAGAATGTGCTTTGTTAGTAAATACAATGTCTAGCAGAATTAAAGCAGTTATTAAGAACAAAGGCGATGTAACTCAATATTAAAGAGTGGCCGAACTTTTATGACCCCTGAGACGGATAAAGTTTTCTATTGTGTAACCATTAGTCGATATATGTATTGAATAAAATGTTAATTTTTGTAACTAAAAAATTTATATTTTACTGTAGTTGAAAGGATTTTCAGAAATATTTCGTTATTTCTGCATAATTCATAGATTATTAAAGTATTTAGTTGAAAACGTTAGCCGGCCGAACTATTATGAGCCTGGGCTCGTAGGTATGGTAAAAACAACTTCAAGAGCAAGCTATTCATTGACAACACAGGTCAACAAGGGTCAAGAAGCAGACACACTAATATGCATTGTCGAAGGATTTTGGTGCGCTGAATCTGAATCTGGTCGCAGAATTGCTCCACACTCAGGTTTTTGAGATATCCAAACCTAAAAGTGCAAAAATACACTGTTTTTCGTCATATTTAAGGTTATGTAGTAATGCCATCTATTCTTTTTCAAAAAAAAAAGATACATATAATTTAAAAGTACAAGGCTCCCTCTTTCGAATGCCGTTGAGTTTGCTCAAATATCTTTTTTTCGTTGAGATATCACTTGTTGAAATTTCTAAGTTTATCAGTTTCTTAATATGCGAAAATCTACGTAGGGTCCCTTAGACGTCAAACAGTTGATTGCAGTTCGGAAACTTCATACTCAGAAACCTTCAATACATACGAACTCAAACTCACAAACTCCAAATCCACGAACCCACAATCCCTAAACCCACAAACCCCAATCCCACAAAACCCGAACCTCAAACTACAAGCTTAGAAACCCCAAGCCCACCAACTCCAAACCCACAAACCGTATGGGTATGAAGTTTCTGAATTGCAATCGACTGCTTGATGTCTATGGAATCCTTAGTAGATTTTCGCATATTAAGAAACTGAGANAATACATATAATTTAAAAGTACAAGGCTCCCTCTTTCGAATGCCGTTGAGTTTGCTCAAATATCTTTTTTTTTTTTCGTTGAGATATCACTTGTTGAAATTTCTAAGTTTATCAGTTTCTTAATATGCGAAAATCTACTAAGGATCCCTTAGACGTCAAACAGTTGATTGCACTTCATACTCAGAAACCTTCAATACATACGAACTCAAACTCACAAACTCCAAATCCACGAACCCACAAACCCTAAACACACGTTCTTTAAACCCACAAACCCCAATCCCACAAAACCCGAACCTACAAACTCCAAGCTTAGAAACCCCAAGCCCACCAACTCCAAACCAAACCCACAAACCGTATGGGTACGAAGTTTCTGAATTGCAATCGACTGATTGATGTCTAAGGGATCCTCAGTAGATTTTCGCATATTAAGAAACTGAGAAACTTAAAAATTTCAACATGTGATATCTTAACGAAGAAAAAAAGATATTTGAGCAAACTTAACGGCATTCGAAGGAGGGAGCCTTGTAATTTTAGATTCAATGTATTAGTTTTTTGAAAAAGAATAGATGGCATTACTACATAAAATCAAATATGACGAAAAACAGTGTTTTTTGCCTGACGTGATAGAGCAATTCTGCTGCCAGATTCGGATTCAGCGCACCTAAATCCTTCGGAAATATATATTCAAGTTTCTGCTTCCAAAAAAAGTTAAATTTTGTTGGTCTGTGTAATTAACAATTACTCTGCGGACTAAAACCCCACACATCATTGAATTACACAAGTAATAGTTAAGTAACAACAATTATCTGAAAAAAATCTATACGCATATTATTAAAGAAAAGAACACATGCCTGACGTATTGAAATAATTAAATAATGCAAACTCTCAATGAATTTATCTCTTTTTTTTTTGTTTCTCCGACTGATTTAATGAATCACAATAAATAAGTTTATCTCTTTTTGCAATTTAAGAGGTCTGCTTTTTCAAATTTGTCTGATAGGTATCTGAATATTTATTCAAATATTTCGAGAAATAAGCGCATTCTATGAAAAAATGTCCATAATCAAAAGTTAATCACTCCAAAGAGGGAATAATATATTTATTAGTACTAAAATTAGTCCCTCTTCCCCCTTTTTGTAAGTGGGACGGGGGTAACTTTGAAATCTTCAATAGACTCCTATTTTTTATTGCAGATTCGGATACAACGGCTAAAAGTACGTAGGATTTGCCTAAAACATTTTTTTAGATTCATTAGAAGTTTTTTTCTTTTAGAACTGCATAAACTGATGGTCTATAATCAACAATAACTAGCAGATACAAAAAATAATTTCTTTAATACTACAAATTAATTATAGATGTTTGTTTCAATTTAATCAATTATTAATTAATTACAACATGATTATATAAAGTTACAGATTATTTCCAGATATTTAAAAAATATATGCAAGTTGCCCATTTCTGTAATTATATGATGACTAGAGATACAATNTGAATCACAATAAATAAGTTTATCTCTTTTTGCAATTTAAGAGGTCTGCTTTTTCAAATTTGTCTGATAGGTATCTGAATATTTATTCAAATATTTCAAGAAATAAGCGCATTCTATGAAAAAATGCCCATAATCAAAAGTTAATCACTCCAAAGAGGGAATAATATATTACGTCCGTCTTATCACGTAGGGGCGTATAATCCAAGAAATGAATATACACATACGCTTCTACGTGATAATGGGGACGATTAATGCTAAAATTAGTCCCTCTACCCCCTTCTTGTAGGTGCGAGCGGGGTAACTTTGAAATCATCAATAGATACCCCTATTTTTTATTGCAGATTCGGATGCAACGGCTAAAAGTACGTAGGATTTGCCTAAAACATTTTTTTTAGATTTATTACAAGTTTTTTTTTTAGAATTGCATAAATAGATGGTTATATAATCAACAATAACTAGCAGATACAAAAAAATAATTTCTTTAACACTACAAATTAATTATAGATGTTTGTTTGCTGCTTCTCGGCCGTATGTCTCTACAATTCCCATGCCAACGATACGCAACTTAATCTAAAGAAACGATTATGCGGGGAGCCTAGAAGTTCATCTTTTCGATTCTAGATCGCACTAAATGACGTCACGCATTAACGCGGCTGCAAAAGTCAATTTAAAACATTTATTTTAATAATCAATTATTAATTATTTACTAAATGATTATATAAAGTTACAGATTATTTCCAGATATTTAAAAAATATATGCCCATTTCTGTAATTATATGATGACTAGAGATACAAATTACTGTCAACTATTTTAGAAACTTATTTACTTAAACCTATAATTGAATTTAAAATATTAACACTCCCTAATCACTAACTGTAAACAAGGTGTCACCATTACAGTAAACAGTAATGTTGCAATGCAATTAGGTACTTAAGTATCCACGTTTGTGTGCAACAGATGAGGTGTTCTTTTTGCTTATGCAACAACGACGTATTATAGTCTGTTTGGAAATGAAAGAGAGTAATAAAACCCTGAGATAAGAACCGGCCATGGGCGTGGTAATATTTCGTTTCAGGTAATTATCGGGTAACACTAATGCTAACAGGTAATGGGTGTACATTAGTATATTTTACTGGATACATCATAGGGCAGGAGCCAGTGTATTGTGACAGATCAATCCAGTTTTAGAGCTGAATATACGAAGACGTGCTAGTGCAGTAGAGTAAAATTCGACTTGTGTTTAGTGACTA
>NW_019416383.1:432218-505163 GCF_000390285.2 Anoplophora glabripennis | reverse complement strand
TGTACAGCTTTTCACAAAATAACTTTATTTTATAATAAAACAATACAACAATGACCAAATTATCTCAACACAACACCTCGTCAGTCGTCTGTGGTCATTCTCTCTCTCCCGTGTCCCTGCCTTTCAGTCTGAATTTCCGCGCTTTGGCCTTCACTTCTTATCGTTGTTTTATAAACAACGGCCCCAGTCGAAATAATACCCTAACAATACATATAAATGTTATAATGGAAGAAATATTTTTGCATAAGCGATTAACTTTTATTCAATCTCCGATTTATTACCGGACATTTCGTGGAATCATTATAGGATTTGTTTGCAATTAAAATTTTATTAACTTCGGTTAACCACTTACGAATGGGTTATAGTCAAACATATGTTCGTAACGCCAGAGAAAAATCGAATGAGGTTGAAACGTATTGGTTGTAAACAACTTGAAATGTGGTTTAGGAATTAGGAAACGCTACGCAATCTAGCAATAAAATTTTAAAGCTTTCAAATTGTGCGTACATTTGGTTTATGTCAATTCCGTAATTCTGTATGATAAGTACAGACATTTAAATACAAACTGAAGCATTTCTAAAATCATTAGTTTTATGAACAAAGAACATGGTTATAAAATTTAACACTAACGGGGGATTATTCCTATTTCCAGAAATTATATAAAAAAAGTTGTTAAGATGTCAAAGGGTTCAAATTTAGAGAACATTTTAGTAAGGAAAACTGCATCTCGATATCTTGATCAGTTTTGGGGATACAAGACGTTTTTCAATTTTGGCTGTGCCGTTTTCTTAAATGTTCAGTAACGTTTTTATTTGTGAAAATTTTGTATTTTTGGAAAGAGATTCATTATGCAGTTTTTACGCAGAATTAGGTATGAGACGAACCTACATATTTTTCGATTTTTCAAATTTACATAAAATTTCCTTTCAAATGATGTATCACACGCGATACTTGCAAAAAAACTTTTTAAGAAGATATTATACGTTGAAAATAATTTGCCATAATTTAATTATTTTGTAAAATTATTTAGTTTTTCCCATAAAGAAAATAATATATTTGTTTTTATTTCATGGTAATAGCGTTGTCAACACCACTTTTTAAATTATTTTAAAATGTCATCGGCCTGATAGTTTAAAAATTATTGATCATTGACTCAAAAATTTAGGTAAATATTTACTCGTGTATTTATCTAAATTTTTTCAAAAAGTACGATTTTATTAAAGTGAAAATTTTAAACATTCAATGCAAAAAACCTAACCTCAAAAAGTTTTCTTTGAAACCACTAGCCGATGGTTAAAAATAACTATTTTTTAATACTTTTATCGACTCTCTCTTGTAAATTATTTTTTATTAAGGGCCCCATATTCTTTAAATAGTGTTTTCCGCAAAGACAAATAATTTCAAAAATTTAATAAGTGAATGATCTAAAGCTTATCAAATAATAGGAATGTTATGTCATGCCACTTGAGTATTTTCAAAGACGCCGCAGTAAAACGAATAAACAGGTGCAAAAAACGATCAAACCATCAAGGTTTTAGGTACTGAAATCTACGAAAATNTTAGCTACCTGCCACAATTTAGTACAACCCGGTCACACAGTGACAGTTTTTTTAAAAGTACACCTCATCTATACATAATATAAAAATATTGAATATAAGCACCAGTACTACATTTATTTACGATTTGCATACATAATATGCTTTTATTACTCTCTTTCATTTCTAAACAGACTATAGCAGCATCGTAAATTGAATGGTCTTTTGCTGTATGTCAATAAACAGTTCAACTACCAGACGATATTACAATTGTGTTCAAAATTGTTTTAGTTTATACAGAATTAGCTCGCTGTTACTTATTTCCTTTGAATACCACCAGTTTATTCAGTATAAATGGATATAAATCAAGGGTGATAAAAACTTTAGATGGAATTTTATTGTTATTAAACGAGTATTTAAAATAATCACCATTACAGCTTGACCAAATTCATTTTGTCTGCGAGTTTCAGATGCGTACTGGCAACATTACCAGACTAACACCGGAGCTCATTCCCTCTCTGAACATCGGTACATAACGTTCTGCAGAAGGTACGTGCTTTAGTATTTATGTCTTCTTTAGCATTTCACAGACAATATGAGTCTCACAGAATGCAAAGAATAGAGTATATAGCTGTGGATCAAAGTGCTTTTTAACCTGGTTTTTAACTGTTTGAGCGATTGTTGCCTCCCTTGACTACGTCTCGAGCAACAAGCTTCGGCCTCAGATTTAAAAGATGCACTTTTGCCTACCAGTATACAATATAGGTACTAATATATTCCTGGTAATAATTAAAACAAAACTAACAATAAAAAATAATATACTGTACAGCTTTTCACAAAATAACTTTATTTTATAATAAAACAATACAACAATGACCAAATTATCTCAACACAACACCTCGTCAGTCGTCTGTGGTCATTCTCTCTCTCCCGTGTCCCTGCCTTTCAGTCTGAATTTCCGCGCTTTGGCCTTCACTTCTTATCGTTGTTTTATAAACAACGGCCCCAGTCGAAATAATACCCTAACAATACATATAAATGTTATAATGGAAGAAATATTTTTGCATAAGCGATTAACTTTTATTCAATCTCCGATTTATTACCGGACATTTCGTGGAATCATTATAGGATTTGTTTGCAATTAAAATTTTATTAACTTCGGTTAACCACTTACGAATGGGTTATCGTCAGACATATGTTCGTAACGCCAGAGAAAAATCGAATGAGGTTGAAACGTATTGGTTGTAAACAACTTGAAATGTGGTTTAGGAATTAGGAAACGCTACGCAATCTAGCAATAAAATTTTAAAGCTTTCAAATTGTGCGTACATTTGGTTTATGTCAATTCCGTAATTCTGTATGATAAGTACAGACGTTTAAATACAAACTGAAGCATTTCTAAAATCATGAGTTTTATGAACAAAGAACATGGTCATAAAATTTGACACTTATGGGGGATTATTCCTATTTCCAGAAATTGTATAAAAAAAGTTATTAAGATGCCAAAGGGTTCAAGTTTAGAGAAAATTTTAGTAAGGAAAACTGCATCTCGATATCTTGATCAGTTTTGGGGATACAGGATGTTTTTCAATTTTGGCTGTACCGTTTTCNGTTAGGATAACAGAAAACGCATGTTTTACAAACGCTTTTTTTAGTTATTATTTTGTTTGGGTAAATTTAAATGGTAACAATGAATAAACAAAACATCAAGGATTTTATTTTTGTGCTTACTTTTGTTCTACACATTTTACTTTTCAAGATTTCAGTACCTAAAAATGCCAGAAATTTCGCCATTTCTCGGCCAGGGATATGGCCACCTTAACCTATGTTTATTATTATATTTAAATTGTTTTAACGTTTCGTTTATTTAAATGTGGTTTTCTTTGTAGCAAATAGATTATTTATTTTTTACAGTACATTCATTACATAGTTAAAATACCATAAATTACTTATTATTTTATTGAACAATTGATTAACGAATAAATTTTTTTTCAATGTTTCATTTCATAAAAAGTATTTAAGAGTAAGTTTTATGCATGATAAATCATTTTAGAGTAAATTTTATGCAGCTTTAAAAAATTTAAAAATATCTAGTGTCGCATTAAAAAACTGAAGTTTGGGGTATGACTAAAAAACCGAAGTTACAGAAAAATATGGCATCGCGCTGGATTTGACTAAAACAACTGTATACGAAACTTTTTTACAAAAATTTTCAATAATAAAAGAGTTATATAGAAGAAAATCAATCAAAGAAAATTACCATAATTGAAAACCACCCTCTTAAATGAACAAAGATATCGAAATACGATTTTTGCCATTCGATATTGTAGCAACTAATTTTTTTCTATCTTTCCGGCAAATAGGAACAGTGCTGCCGGAGGCATATGTCCAAATTGCGTAAGCGCGATTGCGAAAATGTATTTTTCATAAAAAACAGTATTATTTAATGTCAAAAAAACATTCCAAACATAAATTAAATATTTTACAATTTGTAACACTTCCAAATTTAAAAATGAAAAAAAAAAATTCAAATACTTGAGGATCATTTTTATTTACAAATATACAAACTAAGGTATAGTATCCCAGAAAAAAACAATACTTTTTTAATAACTATTTTATTTTTTGGTCCAAATTTTAACATTAAACATTTCACAATTAGGTTCAAATCCGAGACAATCCCCAGATCATTAATATCTTTTTTTTGTGGCAATTAAAGATGTCAACGTTGTTGTGTCTAAAATGATCTGTTTTTATATTTTTTAAATCACTGAAAATTCTTTCAACACATGCATTTGGAAAAGGCAGCATCAAGAGCAATGAAAACAATCTTCAAGTTGGAGAAAAGAAGAAAATTTGCATCATTTTTCAACTGAAATACGACTTTGCAGTAAATCTCACAATCTAAGTCATATTCTGTGTGATTTAAAAGAGGTCATTGTCCAAAACTAGAAAATTTGTGAATTCTTTGATTATTGAAAATCTTTGTAGGTAAAAGTGGTTGAAGTGATTTTATTTCATAGGATTGGGTGATTTTTTAGTTTAAGAACGGTTAAAAGGTTAAAAATAGGATCTACAAAATCTACAATTATAATGTCATTCATGCTACTAATTGTAGCTTCAATTATTAACAAAAAAATGTGTAGAAGTGTAGGAAAACTGAAGTAAAAATACTCGATTTTACCAGCTCCAGAATTTTACCGGATGGAATGTTTAAAACACCCTCTTTCCGAATAAAATACCCGCAATTGGCAGCACTGAATAGGAAAAACCTCTCATAAGTGTCTAATTTGGCAGACTTACCCATTTTGATTAATTAATTTATCGTGGCTGATTTTCGTATTAACTTTTATCGAAGGAAAAATTGAATTAACCTCATTGGAAAATAAATAAATTTGTATTGATTTAATAACAATTGTATCAATATTTCTCCCTTTCGTAAGTGTAATACCAATGATTAACAGAAGGTGCCTATAAAAAATTAAAATTACCTGAATTACACCAAATTCCGCATTGCTGCACTGCACTGCAGGGCAATTTGTCAACACTTGTCAAGAGCTGAGATTTATTGCCCAGTGGCCCAATGCAGCTGTGTCAGATTTCGTTTGCCCGCGCTCGCATTCTCCAACTGGGCGTATACATTTCTACCACCTCCACATTTAGTTCCACCAGACCTGTATATGGGTATGATTAAATAAATATGGGAACAGATTTTTCAAATATTTCAATACCGAGTTGCTATGTCAGCGACCGAACCTGGTACATACTGCCAATGTCTTGGTTCTTCAATTGATATCGGAAATACTATACCTATAAAGTATTATAACATAAAAGTACAAGAGCTGACAAGAATTTTTTTAAATTTTATTTAGAAGAAATTTCAGACTATTCGTTTGACTTAAAATAGGAAAATTTTAACATACCACCCACTAATTAGTACACATACGATAGAACACGGTTCGTTAATGTTATGTTGACAGGCTGTCGTGAACAGAACGCTAATTGCTAATTATTTACAGATTGCCAAGTTTCTTTGGTTCTCATTAACACGGACGCGATAGAGGTATAAATAATTATACAAAAAAACTGTTTCAAGTTCCTGATTACTGAGTAGAAATTAAAAATGGAATCTGTTCATTTCTTAAGGCATTTAACGCAATATAAACATCGCATAGTAATTTTGAGCTATACTGAGTCTAGTCCACTACCGAAGAACATTTTTCTACAAATAAATGTCAAATGGAATATTTAAACACTTTTACACTCGTTGCAACACCCAGTGTAACAAAAACATTAAAATTCTCACACCTTGGAATTTACATACAATGTCGGTGTCGCTATAGATTTGTTAGGGTCTCTTTTAGCTTGCACAAGCACTAAGTACCTTGAGAATAGATAATTCACCTCTTTCCTCAGCTGTCAATTTAAATATGTCTTGGGACGATCGTGCAAAGGTTATTTTAGAACCAAGACCGAGATAGGGGAGATAAAATATGGAATAGTTCATCGTTTATCGTTTATTATGTTGTTTATGTTGAAATTTTCGACATCGTAAGCATACTTGACTAAAGTATTCGATGTATCTGAGGAATTCAAAATAGGGGATGATTTGAGGGTGCCTCCCCTAGCGCTAAAAATAAGTATTTAATAGGCAATTAGGAGATAAACTAAATAGAACTATTACCTGGTGCCTCTAAATCTAAAAAATATTGGCGTAAAACTCCAAATTTTATGAGGAATAATAACCTCCTAAAATTAAAAAAATTGTTATGCCAATTATTTTTTAGCTCCTGATGGTTGCATTGCAATTAAAATTATTTGACGCGTTCAAATCGGGACATTCTGTATAAAATACAATATCCAGTTGCATGTAGAATTGTTCAAATTGTAAGAGAATATGTAGCGTCATAAAAATGCTATTAATATGAATTGAAACGTGGGTAAATGGAAACTAACGCTTTTTTCCTTTATTGCATCAATAAGCAACTGAGTACAATAGTTATAAAAAAGTAAATGTATTTCATTCAAAAAATTGTAGTTAATTGACGAAAGTAAATCGATAAATATATACACATAAAATTACTTCACTGAAACGCGTGCTACTATTAAGAAAGCTTGAAGTTATGTAGTTTTATTTATTAATAACAGTGTATTAGAAATAATAAATATAATTATAACATTAATGAAAGTTATTGTCGATTTTATTTAAGTTCTATTAAATTACAGAACTGTTTATATTTACAACCATTCAATTGAAATAGGAAATTAATACTATACATCTCCTTACTGCTTTACTAATTTTATAAAACAAAAATACATGAAACTTATTGTTAGACCGATTCATTTTGTTTAATTGTACCGGCAATCTATGGAAGCGATGAAAAAATTAAAAATTTATATTTGAAAGTTATAAAAATATATATTTTCTAGACCATCGTCGGAAAGTGCTGTCGGATTTTGCATATGATGTCGGTTTCAGGGGTTTCCAAGCCTTCAAGGCTTTGCAGTTTGAATGAACGCGATTTTTTTTAAACTTCTCATGGTTCTTTTGGTTTATTAATGCTTTTTTGTCTAAAATGACTCAATCCCAAGTTATGACACAGACGTTATATTAATATCGTACAGAGTCTTCACAGTCAACTACTTTCAATTCATGTCCTTGCTAATAATTAGAAATGCTGGAAATTTTTTCTCTCGACTCTGTTTACAATCGTATGTGGTACAACATGACATATTGGAAGCAGTGTTGGTTAAATGAAACTTTTAATGGGAGATCGGTTGGTCGGCTTGGTCAAGTGCTATAGCCCGCGAGATGAGCTGACCTGAACCCTCTGGGGTTGTATGGGGGTATTTAAAACAATTGGTATGCTCAGTGAAAGTTGATAATCATGAGCAATTAATGCAAAGAATAATGAATTCAGCCGACTTATTTTACGCTGTCAAGCTTCTATTCGCGCTCATGGTGGTACTTTTAAACGTTTGTTAGAGCATTAGTTAATTATATGTACTTCATTTTTGTAATTCAATTATTTTTACCACAATAAATTATTGTATCGTTAATACGCTTCTCATTTATCGCATTAAGTTACAATTGCATTTAAACAAAAGATTTAGGTACTTGAAAATTCTTATTGATGTTTTGTTCTGTCACCTCACTCGTAACATACTTTTCCATAATTTATTTCATGGCCTGCTTGCTTTTATTTATTAAAATTAAACATGCAAAAACTTTGTCTAATAATTTGGAAGTAGAGCCCTACCGGCCAAAAATTTTTTTTAACCAGAATATTACACCGTGCAAGTTCCTTAATTTTTCCCCTCGACTTACAAATACAGGATGTAAATAAGTGCGAAAATATTGAGGGGGTGATTCCCTGTCAAAAAATAATGTCTTTCATATAAAAAAATTTCATTTGAACATCCCCTGGGAAGATAACTGTTGAGTTATGGGGAAGAAAATAATAAAATATAAACTGAGTAAAAAGTTTTAATGAGATTTTTATATAGCTTTTATAGCGTCACACTTAAGTAGATTGCATACAGACTAATAATTAATAGGACAAAGATACTTCGGTTTTTATATAAGCATTTCCTCTGATCAGCGTATTTAATCACAGCGTCGGCTTCGCTGGAGCAAGGTTTAACTTATGACTATAAACACCATTACCACGTGCTAAGTATACAGAGTGTTCGACTTATTTTATTTTGCGTTTATCCAATAATAACCATTTAAAGAGGGTGCAAAAAAAGTAGTTTTTTCTGAAATACCAAAAAAGTGACAGAAATGAAATTAAGTAGTCGTTTTCTGCTATGAAGAAGGCACTCGGTAAACAATTTTTTTATTTTCCCCTACAACTGTAAGCGGTAGGAAAAGCCACCCCTAAGACTTGTTTCATACGTAACTTTTTTTCTTATTAATATCTTACCATCGAGGGGGTAACCACTCTACCAAAAAATGTACACGTATTGCGGAAATCCTATGATTTCCTGTGATTTCCTCGAAATCAGTACGATTGCCAGCGATTGCTTTAAAATCGTGGCGATTTTCAGATATTGCCTTGCAATCACCACGATTTCCAGTGATTGCCTCGAAATTACCACGATTTCCAGTGATTTCCTTCGGAATTAGTATAACTACCAAGGATTTCTGGAATTAAAATAATTAAGTAAATAGATACCTAAATTGAGGGACTTACTGAAAATTACTTCCTTTTAAATAAAGTACATATAATAATCTATGAAGATAAAATATACAGAGTGTTTCTAAACTGTTGTGAAAGATTTTAAGCGTTTTCAGTTAAAAAAAAAACAAAAAAGTCAAATAAGATATTGTTGATCTACATCGAAACAATTAACCTTTAAAATGTACCCAAATTTCAAGTGAATATACAATGTGTGCCATTTAACACTCCCTCTGATGCCAATATCTCCGAAATGAAGAAATTTATTTTAGTTCCGGAAACTGGCGTTGTTAGGTCCCTCGAATAGCTTCTAATTGCAGTTAGAATTGTTAGTTCAAATCTTTCTGTATAGATCGCGGGCCACACTAAAAAAATTTTTGATTCCTGGGACGTAGAAGCGCACTCCATCTGAAAGATCGTTAAATAGTGAGCAATTTTTGTAATATAAAGTTTTTCCCAATATTCACTTATTTTCGGGACAAGTCGACGTCAATAAGCAATATATGATGTAACAGGAAAATCTATTATTTTGGCACATAAGTATTTTTGACTCTTTTCAAATAAAATAATAACATTCTTGTAATACTTCCGGAAGTGGACGTCTACGTATTTCAAATGGAACACCCTATATATTATTGTATTGGAAAGAACATGAAATTCTGAGCTAAAAATATGTTCTATGCCCAAACCCAACAGTTTCGGAAATAGTTGTCATTTTTTTTTAAATTTACAGTTGGCGAGGTTTGTAAGAATCCCTAATCTTTTTTCGTGCTGCTTTTAGGCATCTATCATTTCGTATATCCTGAGATCTTAAGCTGTTGCGCCTTTTTTATTTAATAAAACTTCTAAAACACTATATCAGGTGTTTCATTTTCCCGGTTACATTATATTTTCAGTATACGAAAATTTTCTTAGTCGAGCTGCCTATATTTTTTTAAAATAAAATTTTTTGGGATTTTTGCAAATTTCTTTAGTAAATTTAACCCCTACAAAGTCTATATCAGGGAAAAAGCAATTTGATTTTGCATAACTTGAAGCAAAAAATACAGGGTGTTGGAATTAATAAAATCTAACTAAAAAAATTGAGCTCTCGGTGTAGTATTTTAGAAGTTGTATTAAATACAAATGATGCAGCAGCTCAAGATCTCATGACATACCATAAATTACATGGTTAACGGCAACACAAAAAAAGATGTATAGATTCTTACAAACCTCGCCAACTGTCAATTGTAAAAAAGAAAATCAAATACGGCTGGGTTTGCATAGCTCACAATTTCACGTCCTTTCCAAAAATGCAATAATACATATAATGGAGTATTCAATTTGAAATAAGGGAGTTGACGTCCATTTTTATAGAAGTTGTCTCTGAAATGGTCTAATAGACCACTCACTTTGCGTCCCGCTTGAATTTCAAAAAAACTGAGACATGGTTGAGGTTCTCTTGGAAAAATTGTGAGGGTGGTTCATATAAGTAACACTTTCCTCATTAATATTGCGTTTTCAAGATACAGTGTGTTGGGTGTTATTTCGAAGTGAGTTTTTATTAGTTTTAAATCGGCTAAAAGTAAAGATGTCAAAATTGTAGACAAACAAATATCAACTGCTTTTTAAGAAAAACGTGAATATTATCTAATTCCCAATAGGCATGGAAACAGGTAGTTTGGGGTATAATTGAAGAAGAATTCACCTAGTTTTTTTTTTAAGTTCAAGCGGGACACTCTTCACAGGATAATACAATAAGTGGAATAGAATTTTCGAAAATTTTACGAAAACATCTCTTCGCAATATTGTGTTTTTTTGTACCTAGTTAAGAATCAGTAAATTTTAAAATATGTCTGAAATGTAAGAGAGAATTGTTACTTAAATTTTCAAACCTAATTAATATCGCAATAAAAATTAACTAATTGGTGTTGATTAATATCACTTAAAAATGACAGTACCTAATGTTCATTACTGGTTTGTCTGAAACAATACGTATATGTATATTAATCGATTTAGAGCAACTGTAATAGGCATACCTGATTCGCCCAATCAACAGTCCGTTTTAAACGATTTGCGCGATTTCGGAGGTTTCGATTATTTCGGCGATTGCGGAGTAGATTGTGAGATTACGGACATGATTGCGGGTGATTTCTGCGATTTCCTCTTAAAGCTGCACGATTTCGGGCGATTTCCATGTGATTGCGGTGATTGCGATGGATTGCGAGCGATTTCCAGTAAATATGTACACGTATTGCGGAGAGTGGTTACCCCCTCGCTTACCATTTAAAAATTCATTTCAGATACTCCGATTTGGACTTTTTTTATATGAAAGATATGAAAGACCCACCTTTATTTTTGACAGGGAATCACCCCCTGAATTTTTTCGTACTTATTTATTTACACCCTGTATATATAGGACTTTTAGACAACTGAACTGTCAATATTACTATTATAAATGTAGAAAAGCACAACTCGAATTGAATGTACCTACTTTGTACCTTATTAACAAATTTTTTTAACAACTACGAAACGAAATTCGATAACCGGCGCGGGCCGTACCATGGTGCGTCCGTCGATAAGCCCACTGTAACGTAGTTAAGACCAAATTAGAGTCCTTCCTGTGCCCTTAACACCCTTCCTGTGCGCCCGCCAGTTAACGGTATTAAGTTGCAGAAATCGATAGGTTGAACAAACTGCTGAAAAGGAGTTAGTGGGTCACGAACCTCTCCAATTTCGCCTGCGAACGCACGGAAAAAATCGAAAGGCGAGACGCGACGACGTTCGTATTTCTTTTAATGGGCTCGGGCTTGGGTTCGACGTTTGCAGTGTGAAATGTCTAGACTACTAAAATGATTGCTTTAAAGGATCTATGAGAGGAAAAAATGTAGATATGTTTTTTTTCTATAACAGTTCTATATGGAAATAATAATGAGACTAATGCCAAGCACATTACATGAGTAAAATTAATCTTATGTATAGCAGGTGTCCTGAAATTACACAATATAGAATACACAACATCTTAAATATCAAAAATAAAAATACAGGGTGTAAGAAGTTTGACTGCCATTACTTCAGCATGAGATAGAGTAATCGTAAATGAACAAAAAAGTTGTGTAGGTATTACAGGGGCGTAAGATTAACTGTTTTCAAAATACAGCGAGTATTAATATTGGGGAGTTTCATCACAACGTGACAACAGCGCTTAACCTAACGCCATACAGCTGATGCATACCACGTGCGCACGCGGCAGACTTGTCCTACGGAAAAAATGTAAATAACTATTATTGTGAAACATTTAGTAAATTTCAAAACAATTGTTTTTCAGTTTTTAAATAAACAAAATAAAATGTATCGATTTTGTAGTACGAAGATAGTGTTGTGCTTAAATTTTAGCTCGAATTTTAGTAATTATGAATCTCTTAAAACAGGAACTTAACTTTTAATCAAATTATGAATTTGAAAAATATGTAATATTAAAGTACCCAAAGAAACACGTCATCCAAATCATCAAAAAAAAAATTCAGTAATTTTTAAACACACAAGTACAAAACACACTACAACATATGCTCAAAATGTCCACCACCATTTTCTATGCACGTATGACACCTTCGAATCTAATTTCGCTGGAAAACGCCTCAAGAAAAGCAAATAGTGGTAAGCAAAAAACACTCAGACACGGTCCAATTCCAGATACCGCTTAATACCTCGTGTCATCCGCTGCACCATTGTCACATTGCTAGATATGAAATTTATGGAATTTTAAATTTATTACGTTAATTATTTTTTAGAATTAAGCATAAAGAGTTCAAAAAAGTGATAAACATTGTATTTTATGGTATTCTGTGCACGCAGTTATAAATATATTGCTTAATTAATCGAACTTTTGTACATCAAGTTGGAGATTTAAATATTTTTTTTCTCGGAAATGGTTGAGTTTAGGACCCATGCCATGATTGAATTTAGAACCCAAGATTTTTTTTAATTTTAATGAATTTTATCGTTTGTTAAAATTAAGGCAGTCAAACTTTTACCCCTATATGAAAAGTAAAAAAAAAAATTTTAAAACAAGCTTTTATTAAAATACTCTAAAAAGAAGAAAATATACCAAAGAGTTCATAAAACCCATGTTGTGTAAACCCCAAACTCACAAAAGGGTTGAACATGGCTGCTCTACAGAAATGTCATCAGCGAAAGTATGATAAATAAATAGACATGTAGATTACTATCTATAAATCTGTAGGTTCATATGCTTATGCGATTTAAAAGCTTGTCGCGAAGTTTAATCTTAATTTTGGATTTTTTATTTTAAGGGGTAAGTTAAGCTTTTAAATCGCATAAGAACATGAACGTACTGATTATAGATAGTATGTGTCTATTTATCATACTTTTTCTGATGGCACTTCTATAGAACAGCCATATTCAGCCCTTCTGTGGCTTTGGGGTTCATACAACATTATAGGTTTTATGAACAATTCTTTAGTTTATTTTTCTTTTTAGTGCATTTTGGTACTAATCGTTGAGGAGTGCCCTCATGAGGCGACAATTTTGGCTGCAGCATCAGATCATTTCTATAATTTTAGTGTATTGTCATCAGAACTGAATAAGCACAGGAAATTTAGAGGAAGTGGTTCAAATTTGGCTTGCAAGACTTGAACTAAACATACATACAAATCAACAAACATACATGAGAAGTTAAATAAAAGCTTGTAGAAATATAATAAAATGTAGAGTTTCAAAAAGCAAATCGGCGATGTTATCGAGACAATTGAAAGTAAAATTTCTTAATTCAAAATGCTTGAAACCACAGTTATTTATAGGGGATAGAAACAAGCTGATTAGTCCAAAAAATAAGATCCACAATAAAAAAATTCCGAAATCGTTTAATAAAAATATATCACGGTCAATGCTTATTAAAAATAATTGTCATCCCGATTCATGCGGCTATAAATAATAGAATATTAAATGTTTTCACATGTCTATAAGTAAATGGTTCACAAGATATTGTAAAAAATGGGAAAGCATATACAAGGTATTTGTAAATATTTTAGGGGGTGGTTGCCGAAGTTATTTTGTGAACAAAAGTTAATAATATAAACGTAGGTCGGAATATGCTTCGTTTCCGAAAAACAGTGTTTACATTTTTTATCTATTTTATTAAATATTTCAGTTTTAAAAATATTCACTCGAAATTTGATGGTTGTATTTTATTTACAAATATTGACAGCAACGTACTAGATAACGTACCAATATAAATTAAAAATACACAACTTGCAATAAAATATGTTTTATTTTTTTCCTCAAAAACGATGCAGCCTATGAAAACAATTGAAGAGACTAATCTTATTCACAATTGATGGCGGATTTCTAAAAAATATCAAAACGGGAAAAAGTCAGTGACGTACAATTTTTTTTATTAAAAAAGGTTGTGGCATTCTCTCACGAACGCCACTGGTGCAAGTAGAAATATTCGAATCACACTAAAAAATGCACATTTATCCCTCCTAACCATTTTTCAAGTCAATATCTTTAAAACTGAAATAATTTATAAAAATAAATAAAAAATTAAAATTTTAACATATTTACCTTTAAACCTATATTTCGACCTAAGTTTATCTGAACTTTTTTCACACAGTAACTTCGGCAACCACCCCCTAAAATATTTTGCACTTATTGACAAACATCCTGTATACAAAATAATAAAGCCGTACAGGCAGTTACTTCTCGACAAAAGTAAGGCGAGTCCATATAGTTAGAATTATACAGGATGTGTTGGAAAAAAGTGAATTCCGAAATGGAACTACATATCGTCTTTTGTTTCCGAGATATAGAACGCCAAAGATGTTTTTTTAAACGAAAATTTTAGCCATATCTTTTCCAAAACCCAGTTTAATGTATTAAAATTTGGCATTTACACTACTGGAAAAAAATTAAGGAACAAAAAATGTTCATGAATTTTTAGTGATTTTCGGAAGACTATATCTCTGAAAAAAATGGTTGTATCGAGATAAACAAAAAAGCAATTTGAAACTTTAAGTATCTAGTTTTAAGATCTTTAGACAAAAAATGTTTTTTGTTTATCCCGATATGACCATTTTTCACGAAAATCACTAAAATATTCATGAAAATTTTTTGTTGCTTTAATTTTTTCCAATGTTGTATAAGATTTTTAGGATGTTACTGTTTTATTTTCCGACCATCTTTTAGATGTCGCTTGCGACTTAATCCAGTAACATTTTATGACATATTTTTCAAGGTTATGTTTTTTAGAGTGTAACTATACTATTGCCTGTTTTTTCGTTGAAGGCTAATTTCGAAGGAGGCACCCTGTATAAATTCAAAAGAATATTTTTTGCTAGATACCTGAAAACGAATCTTTGACTGGGACCTGTCGATGTAACAGGATTTCTTTTAAAAGTCAGTCAGGTATTAAATCTGTTTTGTGGGACGAATGGAACTCCTCACAGCAATGTGCAACGCGCTATTGTCACCTATGTGAATATGTTTATAATAACGCTTATCTACGAGATAAATATCTTCTTTGTAAATGAGAAGGACTCTGTATATGTGAAAGAGACTATTTAGATCGAAATCTAACGTTTCCCACGGTCTACAACCTGTTATGAAATCGACCGTCAAGTATTACATAAATTTAGACACATTAATTTTAATACATATTAGAGTGCAAAATACCTACATGGAATATGTAGGTGGATGTGCACAGAACGTCACTGAAAGTGGACTTTTCCATTTAGGTGGCGTTTCTTGGAGTCCAGGAAATATATAGAGTTGGACGGACTTTTTGTTTCGGCAAGCTGAATTTATCACTATAGATGCTAAATATTAGTTTCCACAGTCATAAAAATGGAGGAAGATTGTTTACAGGGTGGTTAATTGTATAATTTTTACGTAAATTCACGTGTTTCGCTTATAACTTTTTTCCGTTCATTTAGACGAGAAAACAGTAAAGTCCTTTTTTTTCGTCTTCAAAAGACCTACAAAACTAGCCCCCGAACGTCAAAAAGTATTGATTAGATCAAAAGTTATAAACAGAAGAAATTTATTTATGACTTTTGAATTAAACATTTATAAACTGCGTTATTATTACCGGAACGTTCTGGCATCGCATCCTCTCATTCCTTATCACTGTCTAATAACTCACACGAAATCTGGAATCGGTAAGTTGAATAGTTTACAAGTTATGGCCTTATAAACAAATTAACTAATTATTAGTCTGGACGATCCCGAGGATCTTCCACAAGCGCACTGATTTTTTTCATGATAGATTTCATAAGGATACATTGAAATCTATCATTTTTTGTTTAATATCAAATTTGCAGTCTGGAATTTTTTTTATATTTTAGCCTTAGTTGCAAAATGAAATATACGACGCACGAGTGTGATATAGTTATATATTATTACAAATTCGGTAAGCTTATGAAATGAGCTTTAAGTTAAAAAAAATCGTCAAGATTCGTTGAGAAACAATGGAGTTACAGACTGTCAAATACAGGGTGTTTTACTTTAAATTTGGAAAATGCAGGAATGTATTCCCTATCAAAAATTAAGTATAGTTTGCTCTATAAAATTTTTTTATAAAAGCCTTTGTTTTGGAGATACAGGGCGTTGAAGCTTAAAAAAATAAACACTTTTTGACATATCTCGGCTATCCACGAGTAGATTTGATTTAAACTTGGTACACATTATGCGTATTGGGGGTTCTCATAATTGACAGAATATTAGCCCTATCGCATTAGCCAGTGGCGTGCAAAGGGGGGATGCGTGGCCCCTTTTTTTTTAAAAAAAAGTACGCTATTGAGTTTTTCGAAGAACGTAAAGTAAATTTAAGTACTACCATACAAAAGCAATCTAAAAGGTATCTTGGTATTTTTCGATAATACGCAGCGTTCATGAGATTCTTGGACTATTAAGATTTCAATGCATAACATGGCACGGTAGTCCTAAATGTAAATGTGATAGATGGTTGTGCCTAAATTTGTTCCAAATGTCAAATTCATATTAGTAATTATCAAGTTCTTGTCAACTCATTCCGAATATCTGGAATTAGTATTAATTTGTCTAACACTTTCATAATAAATAAGTGTAATAAGTGTACGTAATAGTTTAATTAAGCGATGTCATAAATGTATCGAAGCTGAGGGACTACATTTTGAGCAGCTCCTGTAAATTCAATAAATAATATAATTGTTTCATTGCATGCAAATTAAATTCGTTAATGTAATATTAAAATTAAAATAATTTATGTTTTTAACTACTAGGTGTTATTGATAGTCTTGACATCATTTTCAAGGTAATGTCGATCCACGGGAAAGTAATGAAAATATTTACAAGTTCTTGGCTTGCTGCGAAACAAAAAAGTTGTTATAAATTTTAATGCAGCATTTGAATTCAAAGAAAAATATATCTTTTTCTCATTCAGCACTACCGTGCCATGTTATCATGCATTGGAATCTTAATAGTCCAATAATCTCATGAACGCTGCGTATTATCGAAAAATACCACTTTACATTCTTCGAAAAACTCAATAGCGTACTTTTTTTTGAAAAAGGGGCCACGCATCCTCCCTTTGCACGCCACTGGCTAATGCGATACGACTAATACTCTGTCAATTATGAGAACCCCCAATACGCATAATGTGTACCAAGTTTAAATCAAATCTACTCATGGATAGCCGAGATATGTCAAAAAGTGTTTATTTTTTTTAAGCTTCATGGCCCTGTATCTCCAAAACAAAGGCTTTCATAAAAAAATTTATAGAGCAAACTATACTTAATTTTTGATAGGGAATACATTCCTGCATTTTCCAAATTTAAAGTAAAACACCCTGTATTTGACAGTCTGTAACTCCATTGTTTCTCAACGAATCTTGACGATTTTTTTTAACTTAAAGCTCATTTCATAAGCTTACCGAATTTGTAATAATATATAACTATATCACACTCGTGCGTCGTATATTTCATTTTGCAACTAAGGCTAAAATATAAAAAAAATTCCAGACTGCAAATTTGAAATTAAACAAAAAATGATAGATTTCAATGTATCCTTATGAAATCTATCATGAAAAAAATCAGTGCGCTTGTGGAAGATCCTCGGGATCGTCCAGACTAATAATTAGTTAATTTGTTTATAAGGCCATAACTTGTAAACTATTCAACTTACCGATTCCAGATTTCGTGTGAGTTATTAGACAGTGATAAGGAATGAGAGGATGCGATGCCAAAACGTTCTGGTAATAATAACGCAGTTTATAAATGTTTAATTCAAAAAGTCATAAATAAACTTCCTTTGTTTAGAACTTTTGATCTAATCAATATTTTTTGAAGCTCGAGGGCTAGTTTTGTAGGTCTTCTGAAGACGAAAAAAAGTACTTTCTCGTGGAAATGAATGGAAAAAAGTTATAAGCGAAAAACGTGAATTTACGTAAAAATTGTTTAGTTTAGTTTAGTTTATTGGTGCTAGGTATACATAAGTATTTACACTAGTCAAAAGACAAAGAAAGGGGAAAAGCGGATGAACATAATAATGNGGAAACTAATATGTTATTCTACATAATATTTAGCATCTATAGTGATAAATTCAGTTGCAGAAACAAAAAATCGCAAAATGGTCATTTCCCAGCTAATTTTCCTGGCCTATTGGTGGCTATGGAAGCGAACAATTAAAAAAGCCTTATTTATGAAATTCTAAAAGCAAAACTGATCCATTGAAATTGTTAAATAATGCTATTCAAAGAAATATCCTGTATTCTTGCTGTACTATTATCACCTTTGGACAAAGACTAATCACGTAAAAACAGATACTACAAAGGGATACATATTTTTGTTCCAACATTTTACTTGGGATTGTGTTATCAGGTAGCGTCCCTTCTTGTATATTTAAAAGGAAAAAATATAGTTAGAAAAACCATTTTGATGGATCTAGCCATGTTCAAAGCTTTTGATACTGTCATTTCAAAATGTAATTTGTTTGATTTGATACAGGGTGACCGAAGAAGCATCCGAGATATCTCGATTATGAATTATATTACTAATTTTAAGCAAAAATGATCCTATTCACTTTTCCCGAATTCCCAATGGTTCTTGAAATATCGGGTTTGAAGTTTTGTTTGAAGGCTTCCGTGGCTGTTATTAATGGTTGAATGATTTCCGGACTGGTTGCCACGTGGATTTACAACTCTTGACGTTTCGAGAGACATGTCGATCGCTCTCTTTTAATTAATATTAATTATTAAACAATTGTTATAGACCTACCTAATTAGATGAAGTTAGTGATAGTTACTACAAAATGGCACTATGTATGACAATAATGTTGATGTGTTGTTAATTTACGGCGAATGCCAGCAAAATGCTGCCGAGGCATCGCGTCTTTATGCAGAACGTTTTTCTGTGATATTTGTTCATCATATTCAACGCGGGGGGTAGTTTATTGCATTCAACAAACTCGAGATTCAGTAATTTCATACTTGTTAAACAATTTAACAAACACCGATCAGTGATATAACGCTAGGCGGTTAGTAACACAGCGACGTTTTTTTTTTAATTCTGACTACCTGCTGTATCGCGATTTGAAGGAAACAATCTGTGGCACACTCGCCGTCGAAATCAAGATATAAAAATTTCAAAATGCATTTCGGTTGGGCAAAACTGGGAGGCATTTTAAAAATGCGGTTTGCATTGGCCGTTTCTATCGACCTTATAGCCAGCACGAAGGCGTTACTACTGCCGATGATTCAGGAGAATAAAATGACGCATACATTCTAGGATGAATGTACCAGCGACTTTTAAATGAATGGTGAATGGTGCCCCCTTCTCGCTAGGAGTGTGTGTTTAATGTTTTTGTATGATGAGGCTTCTAGCTTCTTATAATGCCAGATAATCACAGTTCCTAGAAATTGGAACACAGTGTTCAACGTAAAAATCTATACACTTTTGAACGCCTTAATAAGTAACTTGAATACCTGATTTTTATACATACAGGTTCGGAAAGTCCCCATGGTACATCGGCCGTTAAGTGAGAGCGATAAAGTAAGTCATAGAAATCCGTGCGATAGACAAGGATGGTTACACATAACCCGAAACGGGCGGTGACTATTCAGATTATGAAACGTCTTCACTATAGCCGTCCTTGTCTATCGCACGGATTTATTTACTTTGTCGCTCTCATGTAAAGGCAGATGGACCATGTGGATTTTCCGGCCCTGTATAATGAGCAAGTACTTGAAAATTAAAAGTTTTCAGGTTTAGGTGCATTCTGACAAAATTTTAATGAATGCAACATATTATGTGAATCCATAAATAGTGTTTATAATATTAGAGATCGGAAATGGTGTATTTTTATTTAAATACAAAGTAACACAACCATAACTGCACTCTTTACATTATAAGAATATACAGGATTGGGCAAATGCGTCGGAATATCTGTGTACAAGGTGAACCGTAAGTTTAATTAAAAAATACATTTGACAAAAGTTTAGGTATTTTTATTATTTTCTATTCTATTCCTTAAGAGCCTTCGTTGATCGATTATGATGTTGTCAGGCTGCCGAAAATGACCAGTTTGAACGTTCATTATGAATATTTTTTTTACATTCAAGTGCTCCATATTTTGCATTAACAAATTTCATTTTCATTAAATAAAATTAATACCCTTTATTTTATTGTTTTATTCAACATTTAAAAAACAATAAATCGCAGACCCACCAAACCCTATATCATTGTAATCGGTGAAAATCTGTCTTTCCAAAAATGTTAAAATAAACAGCGCGGTCTATTTAAAAAAACTTAATCATCTCCGGCGATCGGTAAATACCCATTTCAAAAACGTTTGTCAGTTTAACATTTACTGAGGTATCCACTACTTCGCATTTTAGTAATTCCATTATCCGCATCATTGTATAATAACACATACATCTCCGCCTCTGAACTAAAGCTTCGCATCGATCAATTTATTCGATATGTATCTAGCAGCACCCTAACGCCTGCCCTGTCGGCCTGGCGTGCCTGTGAACAATGCAAGTTTTTTGGTGAGGGACATTGGCAGTTTGTCGATGTGAGTTTGACGTTTTGCTTGGTAGAGTGTATGGTACGTGTTTTTATGGCAGTCAGTAGCATTGTGTATCGTAAGCATAGAGCTGCATACGGCTTGACCATAGATTTAGCCTATTTCTGTTACTACAATGTGTACTGCCGCTTAGTAGCATAATACATAATGCAACTGTTTATTTATTTGTCGCCACAAAGTTTAGATGTCTAATAATTAAGTAAGTACCTACTTTCTTAGTGAGGCAATCATTGAAATTTTGAATCATTATCTTTTTATTTCTTACGTTAAATTTAAAAGATTTTGTTCTTTCTAAGATGAATGTGCTTTTGCTTATTATCGTCTAAAGTCTAAAACTTGATATTTTTCATTAAAGGCATTTTGAAGTTTGGGAAAAATGATTGCGATTCGCCATATTCAAAGAGCTGTAGTTGCCTTAGGAGGCGTTTTTGGACATCATGTATAATAATATATAACATAATTATACACTATACAGGGTGCTTCATTTAAAAAAAAATCGAAAGTTGGATTCAGATTTCCACAGTGCAAGCAGTTCGAGCTTATTTTACGATTTCTTTAAGATTCTAAGAAATATACTAAAATTGTAGGTAGTCTTTACCATTTTCCCCGATGAATTTCTTATTTCTTGGGTCATTTCAGGCAAATTGCATTAATAAGTGATGATTTTAAAGTTACAGCTTTAAAAACTTTGATTACCAAAAGCATTGGGTCAAATTTTAGTAGAAAAACAACAAAGACGTATCCTGCTGAAAATTGCTTCCTGTCCTAATTTAATCCAAACAATGAAGCAATTTATAAGAAAAACACACTCTACAAATTACTACAAACAGTCGTATTTAGACGTCTTCCCATTTTAACAATAACGGTTAAACGGTTCTTCCGTTACACTTCTGCTCCTCTACAAGACGCATTGGATGAATACCCAAAAGATTTTTGCGATAATAAGAAGACCTCGGACGAGACTTACATATGTTTACTTCCAACTAATCTTCACCAAGCAACGATCAAAACATAAATATCTCGAATAACATACCTACCAAGTTCCACATAACAGCTTAATTGAAACATGAATCATAAATTATTACAAAAATATGAATAATAATCTCGATAACTTTACTACTAACTGAATACGGAATGATTAAACCAGTTTGTCCAGTTGCCAACTGCGTAAAATGCGACATTTAATCATCTAAAAGCCGTTTCACACTCAACAATTACAGTTGCAGCTTCTTGCAAGCACACACGCACTATGTACTCATACCAACTATCCCACAAACGAGAAAAAGAGCGTATAATTATGTGTATTAAAGTAACAAACTGCGAACAAAGTTTTATAAAATTTTGTTTCCTTAAAGTGATGGTGAAAATATCAATGAACTCTAAAAATATTGTATCAAAAAGCAAAGATTAAGATGGGTACAAGGAAATATTCACAATGGTCCTGGATAATGGTAAACCCAGAATCAGATGGAGGTATATTGCTAATTTATAAAAAAAATGAGTCATCGGTGCACTGATCGTTTGGTTCACTTGATTTAAATAACGAAAATTATATAAGTAATAAATTTTAATGATAAAAACAATTCAAACAAAGGCAAGCAAATAAAAGTTCAGCACGAATGAAAGAACGCCACGCTACAGTTGTATATTGTTGTACCAAGTATAGTCGTTAAGAGAATTAACAACTACAGGAGTCAAATCCTCCGAAGTGACGCTAGAACCAGCTAGAACTCCCAATATGAGCTCGCTTGACTTTTTTCTGTATGGTTACATAAAAAATGTAGTCTACAAAAATAGGCCCGCAAAATATCGAAGAGTTGCAGGAAAGGATAAGGTGTGAAATTTCCACTATTCCTCCCTACACCCTTCTACTACATAAATTTACTATAAAATTTTGTTCAGCGAATTCATTACTGTCAGGAGGTAAATGGTGAACACTTTTGAGCACCTTATAAAATAGGATTCCAAAGAAAATATCCAGGACATTCATTAAAAAATATATTTTTTCGTTTTATGCATTTTTATCAACCCTAATCGCTTTTTTATTTTCTTCAAAAAACTAATAATAAAATTAAATCATATCCATATGCTCCACCTTGTGTTATTTTCAAAACAAAAATCCATAATTTAGGGCCCTTTTTCTTTTATAAATTTGAGAGTAGTAAAAAATGACTTTCAAAGTTCGATATCTTGAAAACGGTTGAGAAATGAAATATGGAATAATACCTATGCAAGGTGTTCCATTAAACAAACAGCAACTTTGTTTCGTTGTGACTTTTTGACTGATCCTGTATACTTTATTTTTCTTTAGTATAAAAGATTTTTTTAAAAACCCTAAAACGTATGATTTTTCGATAGGTATCTTACTTTAGGAGATAATCGACCGTTTCCATATACAGGGTGATTCACAACTTATTCAAAAAAATTTGGAAATAGATGCGGCTTGAGAAATTGAGTCAATATCGTAAAAAAAATGTTGAAAAGTCCTTATAGTTTCCCCGAAGAAAATTATTGAAGTTGTAGTATTTTCAACCATTACATAGCTGGTCAACTGTAGTCTCTAGCGTCATTCGTAATAATAATAGCGACTCAAAATACTGAAATCCGATTTTACAATCCTGATTGCAATAGTGTTTACAATAGTTAGTGTAAAATGGGTTTGCGTGTATAGCAACTCGGAGTTGATGAATATAGTTTTAATTTATTGTGAAGCAAGACAACATTTGTATTATGGTGAAGCATCTGTGTTATGGTAATGCAAGACAATATTTTTGTGTTAGTTAGTAAAAACTGTGTAAGACGGGTCTAAATGTGTTTACACGTCGGTGGACAAAATTTTGAACAGTTATTGTAACATTAGATACCTATGTCAAATTACTTTATTAAGTAAAACTACAAATTAATTGTATTAATTAATAATAACAATAGCGGCAAAAGCAGTTGAATTTGCTGATATAAAATAGGTGCTATAAAATTATATTCATTGCTTTCCTTGCGAAATTCTTTCAAGTTTTTGTCCGTTTTTATCACACTTTGTCGCCGCCATGCCGGTCGCATTGTGCGAGGTCAGGTTTTACAGTGGACCAGTTTCCAGTGCCGTGCAGAAGTGTATTTTTAAATCATTTTCGAACTGCTCTTTTTGATTTTTTTTCTTTACAAAATTGTATTTGTAAGTCTCCTGTACATCCAGATTTTTTTTTTGGATAAGTTCTCAATCACCCTGTATATCAGCGACCCAGTATAAATATAGCAAGTATTATGGCATTAAATAGGCAAAAAATTCGAAAATCGAAAAAAATAGAATGAAAAAGATCCCACTCTAGAATCTGTCTTATAAATTTGAATATTTAAAGACGTTTTTTTGAGAATTTTTCAAAGAAAAATAAACACCGACTTATTTTCAAAAAGCAGTTTTTTGGTTTAAATAAAAAAATAACTCAAAAAACTAAAAATGTATTATTTTTATATATTTTTTATAAAACTCAAAACAAACAAGATGACAAAAGGTTTATGATACCCATATTTAGTTTTCGCCAAGTTAATACAGGTAAGTGTATGAAAATTTTTTACCCAAAATATTAAAATATTCATTTCTTGAAGGAGTGAAATACAAATTTTTAAAAATTCGTGAGTTACTGTAAATGAATATTAAATAATACCAAAAAATTAGGAAAATTAAAAATGATTTGTCAGTGATTTGGCATGGAATAAATGCCCCATACACATATTTCAGATACATACTAGTATACTATACAGATTGTGCAGTAAATTCAACAAAGTTCTGTTGTTATCTCTTTTAGACGCGAGCTTAGATGTCAGTTGGCGAAAAAGATATTAAAGTAATATTTTGCTTGTGTTCAAGTCAAGCAAAGTAACTACTCAAAATACAAGCCTAAATTTCTGAATTGAAGACCCAATTTTAAACAAAAGAAAAATAGATGATTTAGTTGTTCCCTTTGGTACAGATAAATCATAGCTCTTATTAAAAACTACTTAATTATTTTCCTCCTAATCATATTTACTGTAACATGACACTTCCTACAGCCAATGGAAGATTGAAATTATCAAATACGTCCATTCCACAATCTCTCGCCCACAAATGGCTATCGGTTCCAATCCAGCCCATTGTTTTGCTTGAGTAGACAATGGGTTCGGCGTGTGTTCCAATACATAACACAAGCAAACTTTACCAACCATCGCATACTGATAAGAATAAATAATACATAACCTTAGATTATGATTGAGAAATCAACGGCTGGTCAAGAAACCGGCTTGCCTACATCAGTGAAAAGAAAGATAAGACTGCCTCGTATAAATGATCATCATTATCATCGCTGATCGTGTACGCCACGGGTGATGTAATACTTTTCAAGACCCACCTACAAAACAAGAGAACGCACCAGGAAGTGTTCCTTTTTGGAACAGCTGTTTGGATGAAGGCGAAAATTGTTACACTGTTACAAGTCTTTGTCTCTTTTGGCATATAGTTATTGTAGAAAGATTTGAGTTTTAGGTCGTATTTTGGAATAAACGAAGAAACTTTTTTTTTATTTACTTACATCATACAACAGAAAATCCCATTTCCACAAAATAATTAATAACTGAAAAATGACAACAAATAGAAAAAAAGAACAACAAATGTGCAATAAATAACATACAAAACTATAAAATTAAGTACATGAGTTTTTGCAATGTTTGTTTTTAAGTACTTTATATTATACACAGGGCGATTCAGAACTTATTAAAAAATTTTTTTTGAATTTACAGGGGACTCTTACAAATGGACAAGTACCAATATTAAACAGAAACTTCGAATTTAAAAGAATAATTACCTCAACGGCTTTTACAAGAAACCTGTGTACGCTTGAGGCGATATCCTTAACAGAAGGTCATATTCCGAACAGTAACAATTAGTAACATATTTGGCTGGATACCCATTAACAAAATGTGAGCAGATGGATCTGATGATGTAACTAAAAGGTATGACGGAGCAGGATATCTCTGGATATCGGTCTAATTGTTTTTTGATGTTCCCAATCAACCATATAAAAGGTATCTTTTATATGGTATATCTATTAACTATGCCAACGTTGTTTATTTATACGTCACCGCTTGTATTAGGATTAAACGTTCTAAGAAAAATATTTTAAAAATGTAGACAAATAATATGTAATATACAAGCTAAATAAAAGTCAATTATATGAATACGTACCTATGTATTTAGTATTAGAGAAAGTATTCTGTAAACTTTGGTATAAGTAAATATGAATTGATAATGTTGGAAAATAAGTACCCTGAAAAATTGCTTCAATGTTAAAATATACTATCATTTTTTTTAAAGAAATATAATTAAGTATTTTTAGGGAAAAGTAAATGATTTTTCATAAAGATCCCCACTTCTGAATTCAGTGAAAAACATATTATAAAAAATACATTGCCATTAAATAATTTCCATTATCTATTTCATTCGAGATTTCATTCAAGAAAACCCTAAACTTACTTCCAATATGAGAATACCTACTTATACATTATAGTTCTAAGTTAGGTATCTCTCGATATATTCAGAACATAAAAAAATAAGAGTATATTTTTATATAAGTACACTTTTTTCTGAAAATAGATAACAAAACAATATATGTATACGCGGTAGATATCACATTATTTACAATACGTTAAAAGCTTTCGAAATATTGTATTAAAATTTTTAACTTGGGGCATCTGGATATTAATTTACACAATATTATCATTCGAACTTATCCATTTGTTTTATGTCTTGAAAAAAATATATTCTCTGAACAATCAAACAAAAAAAGGCACTTTTTTAAATTTTGTTGCCCATTTTCAAGAAATTCAAATTTACATAGGAAGATGCATGCAAAAAAATATATTCTCTGAGCAATCATAACTAAAGTACTTATCATGTTAAGAGATTCTATGAAAAACATGAACTTCATTTTGAAGCAAAAGTTGTCATTTTTTTATATACAGTATGTCAGAAAACTGAAAAAAAATAAACTTTTTACATTTTTACTCCACATAGTAACAAAAAAATCAAATCTGTCTAATGTTTAATATGTTTTGTTTCTTTGCTACACGCCCTCCTCAAATTTTTTCTTAAAATATTTGGGAATGAGAAGGAAATAGTTCATCACTTCTTTCTGCCTGATCTACCAAATCAATTGAAAAGTGAGACTGATTTACATCCAAATAAAGTGATTTAAATTTCAGTCCCTCCTGTATCAAAGTGGCGGCCTTCAGCTAAAATTACAGTCGAGAGCCCGAAGACCGCCTCCCATCTTAAACGTAGTCTTCATTACATCAAAGTCATAATTACTGTAACGCATAGGAAAGGTAAGGGTAATACCACCTCGGAGGTCAAGGCAGTCATCTTACTGGTTATCTGCGAGCACATCGAGCTCGCCAAATAAACGGCTTTATGTGGAATGGTCGTCGGTCATAACAGGGGTACAGTGTTGCGGCCTGACTAGCCGGTCTATGCACCGCTATGTCTACATAGTGTGCAACTAATTCAGCGGCGTATTTCTCTTATTTATCTTCTGGGCACCCTGCAGGTTTTTCTCTTGGAATTCCTTGATTTTTACAGGTATTTTAGTCTTTTTATTAACCCGACAGACGTTGTCTTGTCCAAATTTCAATAAATCTATGATTGTTCTGCGAATTTGTGAAAAGCTATTGGAAATGTGTAAACAAAGTAAAAATGAGAAAAAAAATATTTTGAGTGATCATTGTAGGCATATATTAATTGGAGTACATTCAGAAGTACGCCAATGGGAAATTTACATGTGTTAGGCTGGTATGCGTTTTTCCAGATTTTTCTCCAGATCTTCCAAATTTTTTACTTTTTTTCATTGAAAATATAACAAAACAAAAAAAGAATTACGCATATCCATATCCAGTTATGGTCTCAAGTTCATACAAAAATCCTATAGAAAAAAACACTTTCAGTTTTTCCCGAATTTTACAATTTTCCGGGCAACTTTTCCAATTTTTCTTTCTGAAGAAACCTTATTCCGACTATTACGAACATTTAAAAAAAATGCCAGCATTTTATTTATATAGATAAATTAATTTCTTATTCGTTAGAGACAGATTGAAGAGCAATAGCAGAAAGGAGTTTTAGTCGAGATTGGCTCATTAAAGTCTAAAGCAGAATAGCTGTATTTGAAGTTGCAGACTTGTCAATATGGGAGCAAGGTAGAAGCCAGTTAAATCAAAGGAATTCCAGTCGAGATTGGATTGTTGGCGTTTAAGGCAGGGCAGAAGGATTTGAAGTTGTACACTGTCAATATAGACCCAACTATGTAATGTACAGGCCATTAATATAACGTTTATTTAAAAGACAAATTTCAAATATTTTTTATTGAAATATACATATAGGTATATTTGGAAAGCATTCCTTCCTCAAAATAGCAAATAATAATCCTACTACGATTTTTTTAAGATGGTAATTCTTTAAAAAACGAATCAATTTTTTTCCAAACTCTAATAACACGATCTCGAACATGACATTATCTATAATTGTTAAAATTTTCTCGTACCAGTTTTGTATACAATTTCGTAGTACCCACTATTATAGTAGATTAAAACTTGTTACTGTTTTCAAGATTTTGTATTTTTTCTAAAATTACATTTTATAAGGTTTGTAATGGTCATATTTTTTTAGAATAATCTGCTTTAAAATTCCTTTAAAATTTATTCTTTAAATTTCCTCTCCTAAATGATTTTTTAAAAAATTATGGATTTTCTTATATACCTAATTATACCACAAAAAAGTGCAAACACAATATTTAAATCATTTTATGATTTCTAGTGTAAAAACAGAGATACAGGGTGTCAATTTGGCCAAAAGAATCGTCTTGTAGTTCGAAATAAAACTATAAAAGTTACCACCTTGTATATATTACCACCATCTACTTCCAGAATCACAAAACAATTCTGAAAACCACAGAAAAACCCAACTGCGTAACTTTATATACATCAGCTCAACAAAGTCATTATTACAAATTTACGTTTTATGCCTTTATAAAACCATATTCATTTATACACAAACTAAGTTCACTTATAGCACACTTAAACATCGACAAAGTCCTACAAAAATAGCCAAAATGTAGAAGTTCCTAATTGTCCTTAGAATTATCACCTCCGTAACTACTTCCATTTGACGCAACCAACACGACCACATTAAAATCAATACGATCGGACGGTCGCGACCGAACATTTGTTGCATTTTGAAAATTTATTTCCCTCTACACACTTATATACAGTGTGTACAGATTTGATCCGGAACACCAGTGTAGAATTTTACAGGGTGGGGTGATTTTCATGTCAATTTTTTTGAGAGTAGGGAGTGCATAGACACACGTGTGGGACATATTTCTAAGGAGGCATGCTATAATTTTTTTAATAATGATCTTTGGACAATCGTATTAGGGATTTTTTATTAGAAATTTGACAACATTCAGCACCATATAAAATCCAAATACCCAAAATTTTATTAATTTATGTCTTTGCATGTTTTTTATAGCCCCAAAGTCCCAAAAACTGAAAATTCTTATTTGAGTTTGAAAATATAGGGGGCTTGTAGAAATGAGTAAAAACAGTAAAATATAATTTAAAAGGGTTGAAATATCATGTTAAGAAAGAAAAAAACAATATGAGTACCATTACATTTTAAAATTAGGTAATTTCTCTAGACATAATTTTTATAACTCGGAAAGAAATTTATTTATTTTTTGTTTCATCAGGGTTGCTGTGAAAAACAAATAATATTGTGAAATCAATATAACACTTTAATTACGGCTTTGTTTTGTGAAAAATATTTTGCTAGTAAAATAAAAATGGACTTAGTATTAACGAAAAAGTTCAAATAATTCGACTAACAGGCAGAAATGCAAGTTACAACAGAGTACTTAGTTAGAATTTTTAATGCTGAACATCCAAACCGACGAATATCAATTTCTACTGTATCACGAATAAATCGTGTGTTTGGATGTCAGTGGTAAATGTAAGTTCTAATTTGTAGTATTTTTTAACCAGTTCAAATTTTCTTTAGGTAATATTTTATCTACGGTAAAAAGAGGTTCAGGACATCGAGCAAATAAAAAGGGGGACACTATAATTGAATATTTCCGAAATAATCCTACAAATAGTTTATTTGATGCAATTCGAAATTTCCCCAATGTGAGTAAGAAGAAAGTTTGGAATAATTTAAAGAAAATAAACATTAGGTATGTCATTTAAAGCCAAATACCTGCACACGTTAGAAACAGGTGATGCAGAGAGGAGGTTGGAGTTCTGTCTCTGGGCACAAGGAAACTATTTGCAAGTTCAAAATTTTTTAAAAAACATCATTTACACAGACGAACCTACATTTTTTACTAACGGGATAGTTCACAAAATACTCGTTATTGGTCGTCTGAAAACCCACATTATGTAATTAACTGAAACCGTCAGTACTTACAGAAAATACGGCCCGTTCTTTTTCCATGAAAATTTAATTGGAAATATTTTTCACACATTTCTGCGAACTGAATTTTATGATTAATTTGATGATGTTCCTTTGCTTGAACGGTAAAATTCCATGCTACAGCTAGATTGTGCCCCTATCCACTGCACCAGATCTGTGACAGAATGACTTCAAACACACTTTCCTAAGAGATGGACAGGTAGACGCTCTAATTTAATTAACTGGACACCAAGAACACCTGATCTTACACCAGTAGAATGTCTTCTATGGAGACATTTGAAAAAACATTGTATATAGGAATGAATCGATCACGCAATCTTCAAGAACTGTGTGTGTGCTTGAATTACGGAAGCTTGTAATCAGATTAACCAAGAAACGTTATTAAGCGTATTTAAACAAAATAAAAAAAGAATTGAAAAATGTATAGAACTAAGTACAAGGTGAGTTAGTTGAAAAAGGAAATATTTGAATTTTTAACAGCATAGTTTTGAATTTGAATACTTATTTAGAATATTTTGGTGTTTCTTTCCAATTTTGTTTTCCTTGATTAGTATTAATTTGTGCAAGCACTGTTAACTTGTCAACGGTAGTTTGTATTGTTTTTTCTTTCTTAGCATAATAGGCTTTTTTTCGCGAGTGAATATTGGTGAATACATCTGACTTGTAGTTACTGTTTCTATCTCTTTTAATCTTATTTCTAACCTTGTCTAACCTGAACAGATCGCGAAAATGTATATATTCACTATTCAGTGGTGCAGCCTGTCATATGTACTTCGACGACTTTGACATATGGCTTCAAGGCTCCCCATATATGTTTTTAAATTTTTTATATAAAAAAATTAAACTAGAAAGAGGTTAGGTCGGTTTTTTATGTAATTCATACGAAAAAGACCTGAATTACAAATGATTCCACCAATATTATCTCTGGCCTAGGTCACGAAAAAAAGAGGATAATCCTGAAGCAAAGTGGATCGCAAATATGTCCCATATAAAATCCGTTTACTAAAACATCTGTGCCTCTAAAGTTTAAATTTAAACTGACCACTTCCGTATCAGAATCCATCATTTTGCTGAACGATTTTTATCCTCGTTCAAACAAAATGTCAAAAAGAAAAAGGTTAAGTTACCGGCTGACAATACTAGTTGAATATACCAACAGAATATTCAGCTGAAGGGTGAAGAGTTCAGTCATTTGATCTAAACTTGTGACGTCACATAGTAGTTTAAATGACTGACTATTCTCGCAAAAACGTAATATTCACTCATACTACACATACTACAACATACGACTTCACTCGCGAAAAAAAGCCTAATATTAACCCCCTATATTTTCAAACTAAAATAAGAATTTTCAGTTTTTGGAACTTTGAGGCTTTACAAAAAAAAACATGCAACGACATAAATTAATGAAATTTTGTGTATTTGGATTTTAAATGGTGCTGAATAACGCAATGTTGTAAAATTTCTAATAAAAAAATCCCTAGTACGATTTTCCAATAACATCATTACCTATTAAAAAATCATAGCAAGCCACGAGATAATATTATCTCCTTAGTAATATGTCGCATACATGTGTCTACGAACTCCCTACTCTGAAAAAAATTGACATTAAAATCGTCCCACCCTGTAAAATTCTACACGGGTGTTCCAGATCAAATCTGTATACACTGTATTTTCCTAACATCTAGCGTTACATTACAGATTCTTTAGATATTTCCAACGTTAAAAATACGTATCACAATATACATTTAATAAATTTAAAAATAAGAAAACACAACGTAAATCGTGAATATTTAATGATATACTATTTGCTATAAATGATCTAATTTGTATTCCATGCTTCTGTAAGGCCGTCCTCCTGCTATTAGATTTTATCTTAGTATCAGTACTATTAGCGCGAGTACGTCGATATATTAAGAATAAAATCGCGCACTGTGAGTATAATGTCAGTGTGATAATGTTTTATTAATTCATAATCCTCGTCCATATTGAATAGAGCTGTTAAAGCTATACCGAGTTAGTGACTGCTTATTGAAGAGACTTCAAGTTATGTACATTTTTTACATGGAAAAACAAATTATTTCTCGAAAAAATATGATAGCTTACATTATACAAAGTGTCTCGTAAATAGTCTAAAATATTTCAGAGGACGATTCTTAAAATTGTTATAAAAAAAGTTGATGTTATATGTACAAAAATGTTTTCTTTTCAAAATAAAGGGTTCATTCACTTTTTTCATTTTCATATTAATGGAACATTTTCTTTTTCTCTAATTGCCTATTAGAGGGCATTCCTCAGTTTTAGCATACCTATTCTAAAATTTAATCACCTTACTAGATGCGTGCGAGTAGGCAATAGTATCCAATTATTTAAAAAAAAAAAGGGTGACAAAACTGAGACCAAAAATTAGTATTCTCAAACTAATATTATCATAAGAAGTTCGTCTTTATTAGAATCAAGAAATCGTCTATGCAGATCTGAAATCTAACCGTTTCTAGGTATCTAATTAAAAAGCAAACGAAACAGATCACCGGAAAAGGCTGACGCCAATGTTTATTACATTTCGTTTTCCGAGAAAACCGGCCGGAAGAGCAATCTCAAAAAGTGGGTGCTCATTTTACGGCTCTCTGATGAGTCTTCGTTACCTGAGAGCGACAATTTTTATCCGCTGGACGTTTACCTATGGAGAAAATAAGACATTCCGATACGGTGATTCAGTGGAATGCGTAACCGCGACCGCCGGCGTGTCGTAACCTGGTGCAATGAAAATCGCCAGAATTAACATACACGTTCGTCTGAAGAGGACAACAATCATGCTTTCAAATAATACCAGTTGTAGTATGTTCATAAACGAATTTTTATAAAACATGTAGGATAAGTGCAACTCTCCCTTTATAGGCATTAGGGTGCCGCTAGATACGTATCGAATAAATTGATCGATGGGAAGCTTCAGATCAGAGTCAGACATGTACGTGTTACTGTACCATGACCCGGATGGATTTGTTTGAATAAAATTATATAGCCAACCCTGTAGCACATTGCAGCCACCCTAACATTCCGATCTCTAGTTATAAATTCGTAATTAAAAAATTCCTAAAGTGATTTTTATCATTGTAATTAGTTCAGCCGGTACTCTTAATACTCTGGATAAGTTTTTCATATTTACAATTTACTATAAAACGATGTAGGCACGAAAGTATTTCCCATATTACTCATATTGTTAATCAAAATGGTACTTATACTCCTACAAATAGATTTATTTAATCGCGATAAAATTCAAGTGACGCCTGTGAGTTAATAACGTTTTACACGAGGTTTTACACAACAATTCTGGTTTCTGCATTTCTGCAAGAGATATAAAACTACATTCTCGGGACGGATTTAATTTACTTCTGCGGTTACCGATTAGCTATGTTTTAAAAAAATAATAAGTAAATAAGAAGGGATAAATATGTCGTACTTATACCGCAACAAGAAAAATGTAATTAAATCATACGACATATACCTAGTCCAGGCGGTATCTGTTTTAAAAAGGGTATACTTGGTTTAAATTTTTTAAGTTGCGAGATATCGATTTAAAAAAAAATCATCGAAATTGGTCCATTGGAGATAAGTGAAATTTTTCCGAGCGTCACAGTTTTGAACTCGAGAATTCAGATAGGAGTAGCTGTGTGTTTGCTCCCCCCACCACTGATCATTGATTTCACGCGGTCTTGAATATCTTTGAGTGACATTTTAAATGGGACGCCCGTGATTGCAAATTTTGAAAATTTATATCCGGAAAGTACTCGGAATGACAAACTGTAAATAAGGATTAACTTTAACGGGCTATAACTCCGAAAATAATGGGCGGATCATCAGTTTTTTTTTAAAATACTCGTCTTTCCGAGTACTTTCAAAACATATTTTAAAATAAAAAAAAATTTTTTAAACATTAAAATATTGCAATTGTTTATAAGCGTGAAAATTGCGAAAATGTTAAAAAATCACCACGGCTCACCTAATCGTCCGATTTGAATTTTTCAAAAAGCATTTTAAAGCTTGAGAGCTCTTTTTTCTGTGGTGAAATTTTCAAGTATTCAAAGGCTTTAGATTTTTAGAAATTTGATTTTGAAAATTTTTTAATTAAAAAAAAATTTAAACAATTAGGTATTATGTAAAAACTATTGAACCGAATTGGATGAAATTTGGTGTGATGATTCTATGCACTAAGAAGTTTAATTGGGAAAAGTATGAAGATCCTAGGTATTATTCAAGTGTTCTGAAAAAAATTGACAAATAAACTAGCATTTTTTGCAATTTTTTAAATGATTTTTCCGATTTTTACAATAACAATAATTATTTTTCGAATTGCAACTAACTCTATCTTGATCAAAATTTAATTACAAAACTTTTTTTCCAAGAAAAAAATGAATTTTTTGCTATGTTTTTATACTTTTTTGCAATAACAATTAAGCCCATATTTTTTTTATTTGCATAGAAATATTATCATTTCTGATGTTATTTAGAAGCCGTTAAAGCAAAAATCTCCGATCATATGCGTTTTACCCAACCCGAAACAGATATCGCCTGGACTAATATCAGAAACCAATTCGACCTCGTATTACTGTTTTTCTTGAAAGCAGTGGACATATTAAATATTAATGTTTTTCATCACAAGCAAATAAGTTACTTTTTCAATTAGGTATATACTGAGAATTATAATTAGGTTACCAATATGTCACTAACAATAACATACTAACATAACATATCCACGAAGTAAGAGTACTGAGACTTTGATGTTATGTGGTTTTTGTTTCCGATAAAGTTGGCAACACTGCATTCGGGGCCATGGTGTTGGGAGCAGAACGCGTGCGTATTTGTCTCAGTCAGTTGAGAACTGTTGTTGTAGTGGCGTGTTGAAATCAGTGCCGCTATTCCGAATCCCGCCAGCTGCGAGGTGAGGAGCATAATCCGGTTCCTTCTTGCAAAGGAAAAGTCGCCATTCCAGATTTTTAACGAAATCAAGACTGTTTAAGGGGATGGTGTGATATTTGGTGTGATGAATCGTACTAATGTGTACAAGTGGTGTACATGTCCATGATAAACAAGAAAGTGGGCGTCCCACAATCGTGACTGATTAGAAAACCATTAGAAAAAAATCAAAACAGTTGCTTTGGGACCATAAAGAGATATTCCTCATTGACTTTTTGCCCTAGTGGGGAAACAATTAATCCTGCACAGTACTGTGAAAACACTACGGAGGACGATACAAAACAAAAGAAGGGGAATGTTCACGAAGCGAGTGTGCTTGTTGCATGACAGTGCACGACCCCACACAGCCAACGTGGCATTGGATTCATTCGGTTGGAATATCATCAACCACCCCGATCACAGGCCTGACCTTCACCTTCTGATTTTCATATTTTCTCTTCTCTGAAGGAAACAACAAGAGGAAAAAACAAGCAATTTATTGTCACCATAGCCTTCTCAATCACATTTTGCCCGTATAGAGTGCGCTGCGAATTGCATACGATACTTCTGTTTATACCATGTAAAAGGTACCATTTTTGCCTTCAAATTTTATTAAAATAAGTTTTCTCTATCTCTTAAAATAAAAGAGTTAAACAGCCCTTAACTTTTGGTACCTACTACTTTTCCTGTTTTTTAAGATAAGGTACTCATAAAGTTGGCCATAAATCTCAAATTTGTTTTCCCGAGCATAAAGGCCCCCAAAAATATAACAAAAAATCAAAAAATTAAATATTTTAGTAGAGTAGACAGCCTTGATACTTGACACAGTTTTAAAATTCTTTACCAATTACTATTACTTCCAAAAAATCGTAGAATTAAGAAGACTTTTTAGTAAAAATCAATGTTCAGTTTGACATTGAATATGAAATATTGAAATACGTGCCTAAGTAATAAAATTTCATTACAGAGAACATATATAATCGGTGAAGAACAGTCGAAGAGCGTAATCCTTTCTAGGAACGCATCGAAGAATGCCAATGGCTGCTTAAAAAGAACCGACTGCTTCAGAACCGATTTTTCTTACAGCGCCTTGCAGTGCTTTTGTTTACAGACTTTCCTACCTCTGACATGTCCTTTACGACTTCCTGTGCCAAGCACATATTAATTTAATAAATTAATTCATTTTTACGTTCACATTTCTCGGGATTCATATAAGAAACGCAACGGTCCAAGGTCGTGGTAACCTCAAAGCGATCCGAGTTATTTTAAAATTGTAATTCGCAATTAACAAAACAACTCGCTCCGTGGAAAAACAAAGAAATACTGTATTTAATTTTCGCCATGCACTATGACAAATAAGTAAATATATTACTCACGTCAAAGGAATGCGTCAACTAAAACAGCTTCTGGATATAATGAGGCAAAACGTAGAGATAACGAAAAACTTGGAAACAGTTAATTGCATAATACAATGTAAATAGAGAGAAGTATTTTTTAAACAATATATCGGATTCTGTGACAAATTGAAAAAGAGAAATAAACAGTAGCGATGTGATGACATAACGGTAGAATAAATTCAAGTGCATTTGATAGGCAGCTGTGGAAATTTTAATTTAACAGTTTGTATTGGACACGTGAAAACAATGTCGAAAAACAAAAGCGAACTACCTCTGTTCCAAGCCTGCTTTGGCGACCATAATGAATACATGCCACTGTTTTATTGATATATACATACATATATCTAAATTTTGTTTAATCCTACCTTAAGTACTATTGAAAAAATAAAAAGATCCAGAACGAGATAAAATCAAAATTAAGTGCAACGGGTGCATTACAATTTAAATTTACACTCGAAATTTTCCTTATTTTGCAACGATTTTTGGAATTTCATGAGAACTACTCAAAATTTCCCATGATTTCCTAGAGATTTCCACAGATTTCTCTGATGAGATTATCAGAGAAGCCACTAGATTTCCTCTGCAATCTTTGACGTAGTGTAAATTCAAGAATTTAAGGGTATTAAATGCAAAATTGAGAACAATTATTATATCAACCAGTAGCGGAAATACTGAGTGACTGTCACAACAACCCCGGAATGTCGTTGCCTCTTGATTGTTTTGAAAATTCGATCAGTTCATTTGGTGCATTTCGTATTTCAAAAAAGAAATGCTTGAATATTTAATTTTTGTCAAACGAAAAAGTTGTAGCAAACAATAATTTGAGGGATGCTTATTTCAATGTCGTCGAAGGGGCCGAAATTTTCAAAAAATTATGCATTATGAAAATCTATGTAAATTTGACTATTATACCTTTTTTGGTTTCAAATTACAACCGCTATTCCACATTTTTTTGGAAACTTTGAAAGGCTCTAAGAGGCGAACAATTTACTAAGGTCATTTTTATGCAAAATGTGTTATTTTTAGCTGTACTACTTTTGTGCTACTTCTTTTCAAAACACCTTGTATATCAGTCGTATACCCGCAACACCCTTCACCGCCTACTTGATAATCATATTAGGGGGTGACGTCAGATGAGAACCGCACGGTACACCTTGGTCGCGTTCTCAAAACATGAATCGCCTGGAAACCATGGGCGTACCACTGTTCCACTGTCATACCGAAAAATAGCCGTGCGACGTTTCAATTATCGCAGTCGTCAAGAATTTCACAGGGATTTGCGGATTTCTCCCCAATGCGAAGGCTTTTCCTCCAACAACAAAGACAAATGAAGACGATTACAATTTAGGTCAAGTTGATTTATCGCGATTGGGACAAAAATCAAAATGCTTCGTACTTAGGAAGTAGGCAATGAAAGAACGTTTAGGTTAAAGTTTTTTTATTCCTCACTCAGGTTTAAAACGAATGGTACTCAATGTTTTTTTTTACGTACAATCAACACGGAAAGGAATGCGAAACAAAATATGTGTAAAATTGAAATAAGTAGAAATTGAGTTTTAAATCTCGTTATTATACTAATACGACATTGTGTTAATTAAACTGATGAGCGTATTCAAGTTACAACCAGTGCGTCTCCTGACTATACGGGTACCGGGTACCTTCATTCAATAAGTCTCATTCATTATATTTTCAGTACAAAATTCTTTACTTACGGGTCTTTGTTCTAAAGCATTATTTGACACGCATGATTATATTACAATACAAGGGATAAGATAGAGGTATTAATGATATGTATTTTTGTTATTTAAAGTGAAAATAAACGTACCTAGCATCTATAAAATGTTAACAATTTAATTCGTACAAGCTGCAAATTAGGAGTCTACAAATTCCCAATCTGATAAATCTGGCAATTCATTTAAAAAACAACACACATATACAATACGGGAATGTTTGATAAAAAAATTTGTAAAACATACTTCAATTTTATACTGCATTTACCTAAACTACTTCAAAACATACGAAAATTATGCATACATAATTTTTTTTGTATTATTCAAAGAAATTTGTCAAAAAAAATATTTATTATACAGGACATTGACTGAAACTTCAGCCAATCAGATACCTATTAAGTAAGATTATTACAATTTGATTTAAAGCTGAATAAAAGTGACATTTGATTATTAAATTTTGGATAAAAATAAAAATGGCACCTACAATAACGTCCAATATTTAATAATAATAATTGATTTACCTTTGGATAAATAGTAAAAGATGTTCATTTCTCTATGTAGCTACTTAATCCGAGACGTAGACTTAAATTTATTGTGTCAATCTTCGCAGATACATTAACTTAATATTTATACTAATCTAAATACAAAATTAAAAGAATATATATTTTTAAAATAATTGTTCCATATACGATAAGACACAGAGAAAAAATCATAGTCATAAATACCTACCTAATTAATAATTACGGAAACACAATCAGTTTTATCTAGAAATAATAACTAAGTATGCGATTAACACTGTATGTTAACATTTTGTTTGATTAATGATTAGACAATTACGACATTTATTTACTAAGTAACTGTGGGTACCTATTTAAATATTATACCTAATCCTAAATAAAAAAAATAGGAGAAAATTGTACAAATCGGAATAATCAGATAAGGACTTGTGATTAAATGCAATGTTACTTTTATGAAAGCACATTCCTATTTGGAATTTACTTAACAACTTCTAGTACAACATACCCATTGAAGGGGTCATACATTCATTGTGACTCAACGATTCAAGAAGAATTGAAATACCATGTAGTGCGAAATTAAATACCTGATAATGAATGTATAGGTATCTCCACCTATGCAAATTATGAATAATGCACAATTGACTAACTTGTACCTACTGGTTATGGCATCCGAAATGTCGTTGAAGAAAAAAGACGTGGAATTTGTGTCTATGCAAATGTAATGAATAGGTACATAAAACATATCTACGATTACACGTCGTGTAAATGTTTATGGCTATTGTTTATTGTGTGGACGGATTAACATTCAAACTGCGTGATACACATCGCCAGTAAGGTAAATTAATATTCTTCAGACCGCTAACATTCCTGAAGAATTGTACATACATGATACATGCCCGGCAACACACGATTTTGTGAGATGACAAAATCCTCATCACCAATCTTGACCTAAACCGGACATTTAAAACTCGCGTGTATGTTTCCACCGTGTGAACATGGCTTTTACCTGTTCATTACTTTTCAACAGTTTTAAAACTTCATAAGATGTATTGCAATTTAACTCAAATACTAAACAGACACGCGTATAAGCTGAAACTAGCATTTCTAAGTGAATAAACATAAAAACGAGAGTGCTGACCCTTCCTAGCAGGTTAAAATAAATCTTACCTGTTGTTTATCCAATACTGGTAAAAATTGCACTCACAGACACAAACATTTATATTATAGGCACGAAATTATTGCTTATTTTGTGTTTTACTTGCACTTCACTCACTCCTAACTTTGTCATACATCTTTACATGTTTTTGCACTTTTTGTCACTATTTTCAATTGAATTTCGTAAGTATGCGTAAAATTTTTGTGCTTCTACGCAAGGTGTGTTCCGCTACACTCCGACCGCTACTCGCAAACAACGAAGGAAAGGTATGTCATGTCCTGAACTTTTTTCTAACGCGCACTACCTTCGCGCACTGTCAAAATTTCAATTCAACTCGCAACTCGCATCTCGCATCACCGTCACATTGAACTAATCTCGATTCTCCCGCCTGTTTCTATGTTTAGGATTGTTTAGTTGGTTGTCGTTTCGTTGTTCATCTCTTATATATTCGCAATAAATAAAATGCTTACCTGACACTATTACACCAGAAAACCGTTTGGTAGAGTTACAGTTCCTAAAACGGATGTTAAAATTAGTTTAGGTAAACCAAAACACTAACGTGTATTTTAGCACTGCTACTGAACAATATTTTTGTTTGTTTTCCCCAGAATTTCCTGCACCTTTAAGTAATGGAAACAAACGAAGAAATAGACGTACTGGACCAAGAAGAAGAAATAAACATTTACGACGATATTTGTAATTTCGATTTGGGAGAAGAAATAGAAAGAGTAAGTAAATATTCTGTGAGGTTATATTTATATTTAACCTAGAATTTTTAGCTTAAAGCTGAAAATAAGAAACTAGAGGAACATATTTGCTCCCTCAAAGCAGATATAGATAGGTTAAATGGTACGATAGCAGAACTAAAAGTAACACAAAATAATTTGACGAAAAACATTTCTTCTTTATTCATGACGGCCAAGACGGAGATTGAAAGAAAAAATCGAATGATAGAGGAATTGAGAGAAAAGGTTGAAAATAGAGGATTAAGAAGTTTTAAACCTGATTTCAAGAAGCGAAAGGATAGGGAAAATAGTCCATCAGAAGCTAATAAATCAAAGAGATATAAATATGACGAAAGCACAACAAGATGTGAAGTGCAGGGAGTGCCATATAACGACAAGCTAGAGCCTGAACCTGATGAGAGACAGGAATTACAATCTAAATATTCCAATAGGCAAAGGCCTGTAGATGACAGTAGGTACCAACAAAGATTCAAATATCCTTACAATAAGTACAGTAATCAGTTTGAAAATAACAAGTACGATTCTAAACTTAGATATTCAAATGAAACATACACTGAAAGCAATAAATTTGAATTCAAAAATAAACATTATAATGATCGATACAATAATTACGAAGATGATGGATATCATTCGAGGTCTACATATTCTTATGACAGATATCGAAATGAAATGGAAGAGAGGTATGACTCTCGATCACAATATTGCAATGACAGTTATAACAATTGGACAAATAATCGCATTGATGGTGATGGTACGTATGACAACAGAGATTATTATAATCGAAGTTCAAGAAGCAACGTTGAAGACAGAGATGGTGGACAAGAAAGATTTGACACATATGCTGATAATAGAAGAAATGATCAATGTGACTCCAGTTATTATAGGAATGAGCGGAATAGAAGTTTTGAAAGGTAGGTAAAATTTTAGTTTTTTATCTTAGTTAAGTATGACTAGTCATTTTCATTATCAGCTGGTTGTCTACAGTATGTCTATAATGATTTCTAAGAAAAGTATGAAAATTTTCATCTAACCTTACTTTTCATTTTCAAAATTAAAGAATTTTAGCATTAATTCAATGGTACAAAATTAATAAATACCTATACTCGACGGCCAAAATTATAGATAGTGATTCATCGCTAGCTCTTGGACTAGTAAGGGGGATGAAGCATGCCGGGAACGAAAATCCATTGGCGTGTCTGCGTAAAAGGCAACAAGATATAGAAAATATTGAAAAAACATAATAAAACATAACATCTAATATTTTTTACGGTTTGCTATAACCGGCACTTTGATCAATTTTAATTATTACAGCATTTTAAAACGTCCCAGTTGTGTTTTTTTAATTTATAAATTTATTATAGCCATGGAATTAGACCCCTCGTCTACGCTTATGCTATGACGTTTCTCAGGTCGGGCAAATCAAGTCCGTTTACACCCACTAAAAAAGCATTTNTATTAAAAGAAAAATTGATAATACTGTGGAACACCATATGAAGGAAAGGATATCAAAACTATTTTGCAGCCCTCTGAAATTAAATAATGAAAAATGTAAAATGACAAATGAATGTGTTTCAAAGGAACCTAAACAGAAGTGTTCAAAGATATCTAACGCCGAAACGGAGCAGAAATCTAATGTCAAAGAATCATCTGTAAAACGTGTAGAGAAAGATGTACAAAGGACTACAAATAATGAACAACATATGAAGGAAATGATATCAAAACTATTTCACAGCCCTCTGAAATTAAATGATGAAATACCTAAAATGACAAATGAATGTGTTTCAAAGGAACCTAAACAGAAGTGTTTAAAGATATCTAACGCCGAAACGGAGCAGAAATCTATTGTCCAAGAATCATCTGTAAATAAGCTGAAGGACCTACCTAAACTAGACAATTTTTTGATTTAATGTTTCATATTTAAACCTGCCAAACGTGTTAAAAGTTCATAAAGTAGAAAATGTAATGAAAAGACACATTAATTACCAGGTGGTTCAGGTACCCTTAAGGTAAATTTGCTATTTAAAATTTTGAAAATAAATAGGAAAGTCCTGAAACATCGTAAAAAAACTAAAAACATGGCTTTTCTTATTTTTCCTTATACTTCTGTGAGTTTGAAGATTCAACAATTTTCTAACTCCAGGACCACAAGATCCTCAGGTTTTCATAACCAATTTTTGATTTTCTTATGGGTGCCATATTAGATCTCTCACTCTTGCATGACAAATAATATTATGAGTTCAGCGATGTATCATCAGATCTACAGAACCAGAGGGTTTGTCTAATTGTCAACATGCCCACAATTTTTGGGAGAAATTAGGCTCTACGCAACTAAGAGGCAGAATGGTTAATGCCGTCAGATCTAAGAAAGGGTGCCTCAAAGAAAGGCAATTTGTTGCTTAAACTGTTATAGAACCATAAAAATAATAATCGTAATAAATAATGACTATAAACGAATAATTTGTTAGATCTGAGGGCATTGCAATGCCCCTGGATCCTCATGGCCTACAAATGTCAAAATTTGTGGGCAAGTGTCAGCCCTTACTTTGATAGCGCAGTTTACAAAATCAATGGATGTATCATGTCAGTATCAAATGATTTTGTTAGTAGTTGTCAAAAAATATTCATTTTACACTTAATTTAATCACAGTTGCCATGAAAATTTTCTTCCAACAGCTAGAACGTAACTACTTACTAGACTCATATAACCGCTACTACACCGCTGTTCATTATTTACGTTTCTATCCTGGAGAAAAATAAAGACAAATTTTTTAGAAGTAATTGTAATTCTGTAATTCATTGTAATCCTTTAGACTCACATTAGGTTGGACACATTTGTTTGTCTATGTACACATCAAATTTACAGTAATAAAAAAATATATTGAAGAAATAAGAAAGGTCAAGTTTTTTGGTTTTCTGAGGTATTTCAGTAATGATTCAACTTATCTCCAATTCTTTTCGTACTCTTGGCATGAAAATGAGCAACTTTTTAGTAACTTAACTTAAATCAATACATCTTGTAGTTTAGGAGATCCTAATGGGGTGGACACCCTAACAGTGATCACCTTATATAATTCTGTACCTCAGAGCTAAACTGTATTAACTCAATTTTTTACGAAAATGGGATTATTTGACAGCCCAACACAGTTTCTTATGCTCTTTCACATGCTAAGCAGTAATAACTCCCACTCATGATACTTTCGAAGATAGACAGTGCTAAATAATAATAAGTTCCAACCTGTCTCCAAGCTAGACAATCGTATGTGTATTTAATATTAACCATGTTTCATTTCCACAGTATTAAGTTCCTTGTTACATCAATCAATTTAGTCCGAGACAAAGTGTATGCGGAGTTAATATTCTATTGGTTTGACTTCGGAGTATTAACTCCACACATATGAAAATCATGTTGGTTTACTTTAGTATTATATCCACATTCATCGTGTATTATCGCACAATTAGTAAATATTATAATATAAAATCCCTGAATCATGTTTGTGCCAAATAGTGTTAACTCCATTTTTTCGAAAAAAAAATACGAATAGAAAATTATTCTTTAAATTACAATAAATAATATTAAAATAGACGTATAACTTCACATCATACAAATTCTTTTTATCAAGGACAAGTAAGAGTTCGAAGTTATGAAATGATAAGCAAAATTTAAATCTTTAAATCTCTCTCCTGTAAAATTTCATTTTTGGCACTTAATACAGTATAGCTCTGAGGTACAAAATTAGTAAATTGAAGCTGTAAAGCTGGTGTCTAAAAAAACATAGGATATTTTTTATCACGTTCTAACTATTATGCTTTCTTCAGACCAGGTCGTTCGAGGTCTGGTACACCCTTTACACCATTTGCTTCTGATGTCAGGGAAGACACATCTCAGAATATAGAACGGGATGCATCAAATGTTGCAGTAAATTCAGAAACAAATCCAGAGAGAGAAAGATCCCTCACTCCAATGCCCCTTCCAGAAGACATTGATGAGCCTAATCCAAAACCTCCCAAAAAACGCCTGAAAATGTTAGAAGACATGGAAAAAAAAGTTAGACAAAATAGACTATCACAGACTACTAGGTTATCTGATCAATGTGCAACTAATAAGCCGTCAGATATCAACAAACATAATCATGCATGGAGCTACGACATTGATAGAAATTCCGTAACGAGCAGTAAATCTACCAAAAGCAGTAAAAGCGATAGAGAATCTCAAGGAAGTGCACAGAGAAAAGAAGCTAATCTAGTTAAAGAAAAAGTTTCAGTCAAAAACAAAACAGGAAGCAGTAAAGAAAAGTTCAGTCCTAGGAATTATGATATTCATCCAAAGAAAGATATTAAGCAATCGCCTAAGAAGGAAACTACAAATATTAAAAGAAAAATTGATAATACTGTGGAACACCATATGAAGGAAAGGATATCAAAACTATTTTGCAGCCCTCTGAAATTAAATAATGAAAAATGTAAAATGACAAATGAATGTGTTTCAAAGGAACCTAAACAGAAGTGTTCAAAGATATCTAACGCCGAAACGGAGCAGAAATCTAATGTCAAAGAATCATCTGTAAAACGTGTAGAGAAAGATGTACAAAGGACTACAAATAATGAACAACATATGAAGGAAATGATATCAAAACTATTTCACAGCCCTCTGAAATTAAATGATGAAATACCTAAAATGACAAATGAATGTGTTTCAAAGGAACCTAAACAGAAGTGTTTAAAGATATCTAACGCCGAAACGGAGCAGAAATCTATTGTCCAAGAATCATCTGTAAAACGTGTAGAGAAAGATGTACAAATGACTGCAAATAATGGGTCCCAAAAACATACACAAAAAGAAATAAGATCATCTACAAAAAATTCCCCAGAGACGTTATCTGTACACCGGAACCAACCTGAAGATAAAATCTTGAAAAAGCCAAGTCAAATTGTGAAAATTAGTCCAGGCAATAATCTTTCCAACAAACGGGATAAAAAACGTGAAGATAAAATTGAAGAAACGAAAAATCAAGAAAACACTGACATAGCAAAGGACTTTGAAAACGTTGGAAAACCTTCAGAAAATGTAAATAAAAGCACAAAAGCTGCCACAAATGAAGAAATCCTTCAAAAGCGTAGGAATACACCACACTCCTTTGAGGAATCTTGTAATTCTGAAAAACCAAGTGAAGATGGTAAAGAAAATATTAGAAAGCAAAGTGTTGATAAGGACTTAAACATGGATAAAGTTGATGGCCAGGGAAAAACAGAGGAAAAGGTTGTTGCAAAAGCGGTAATGCCCGAAGAATTGAAAACTACAGAAGAATCTATAAAATATAGTCAAAGACACAATATTCGTAGCTTTAAAGAGAGAGTTGTTGCTTCTAAAGATGGGACAACTGAGAGTGAGCAGAAAGATAAAAATGTTGAAGAAGGTAAAGAAAATATTGGAAAGCAAAGTGTTGATAAGGGATTAAACATGGATAATGTTGATGGCCAGGGAAAGATGGAGGAAAAGGTTGTTGCAAAAGTGGCAATGCACATTGAATTAAAAACTACAGAAGAATCTGAAAAATATAGTCAAAGACACAGTACTCGAAGTTCTAAAGAGAGAGTTGATGCTTCTAAGGATGGGACAACTGAAAGTGAGCAGAAAGATAAAAATGTTGAAGAAGGTAAAGAAAATATTAGAAAGAAAAGTGTTGATAAGGGACTAAACAAGGATAATGTTGATGGCCAGGGAAAAACAGAGGAAAAGGTTGTTGCAAAAGCAGTAATGCCCAAAGAATTGAAGACTACAGAAGAATCTGTAAAATATAGTCAAAGACACAGTATTCGAAGTTCTAAAGAGAGAGTTGCTGCTTCTAAAGATGGGACAATTGATAGTGAGCAGAAAGATAAAAATGTTGAAGAAGGCAAAGCAACTATTAGAAAGCAAAGTGTTGATAAGGAATTAAACATGGATAATGTTGATGGCCAGGGAAAAACAGAGGAAAAGGTTGTTGCAAATGCGGTAATGCCCAAAGAATTGAAAACTACAGAAGAATCTGTAAAATATAGTCAAAGACACAGTATTCGAAGTTCTAAAGAGACAGTTGCTGCTTCTAAAGATGGGACAACTGAAAGTGAGCAGAAAGATAAAAATGTTGGAGAAGGTAAAGAAAATATTAGAAAGCAAAGTGTTGATAAGGGATTACACAAGGATAATGGTGATGGCCAGGGAAAAATAGAGGAAAAGGTTATCGTAAAAGTGGCAATGAAAACTACAGAAGAATCTGTAAAACACAGTATTCAAAGTTCTAGAGAGAAAGTTGTTGCTTTTAAGGAAGGGACAACTGAAAGTGAGCAGAAAGATAAAAATGCTGAAGAAACTACAAGACGAAATAATAAAAAAGTCGAAAAACAAGACGTAAAAGATACAGATAAAGAACAAAAACAGAAAGAAATTATAAAATGGCCTTCAAAAATGGATAAACCAAATAATAAAACTATGATAGATGAAAAAAGACAAAATAAAGATGATATAAAACAAGCTAGTGATTTGAAAGGCAAAGGATCTAATAAACCATCAAGACAACCTACAGCTGATGCTAAACCAAAAGCTGCCAAGCAAGAAGTAACGAAAGAAGATAGGAGAAAAGATAAAAGTCCCATTAGCAAGAAAGACGTCAAAGACAAGGATACCAAAATAGATCAGTTTAAAAAAGAATATAATCAATTAATTGAAAATCTGTTTGTTGAAAGTGAAAGAAAAGAAGGTTTGAAGGAGAATTTAGAAGGGTATACTATTAAAGGCACAAACAAACAACTTGAAACTAATAAAAATAAAGATGTGCAATCAGAACACAACATTGAACTTGCTCAAAAAAATGCAAAACGAAAACGGAAGAAATCAGATTCTGCAGATCAATATAGCAATATCAAAAACAAAGATGAAAATCCAGTAGAACATTTTACAAAAAAAGAGAAGAAAAGAGAAGGTATCATTTCCAAGGGTGATGAAATAAGAAAAATAAAAGAAAGTGAACCTAGTCTCAAACAAAAAAAGGGAGAACATTCAATGGGTTCCATGGTAAAACAGTCTCCTAAAGATATTGCTCTCAAGCAAGACGTAGATACTGACGTACCCATCCAGACAGATGAGAAGGTTATAGAACAATGTATGGCAGTATCCTCAAAGGAGGTTATTCAGAAACAAGCTGAAAAAAGACCTATGGAAATCTTTGATGATAAGCCTCACGTTGCAAAACAAGATTTGACAGATGATAAAAATACGAAGCATGAAGAAAGTATTAAAATGAAAAAATCTGTCGAGACTGCCACATCGAACAAAAACATACATAAAAATGAAGATAATGGTACAAATACAAACCAAGTCGGACAAAGAAAACGTGTAAGCGATGTTAGAAGAAGGATTAGGTTTGCTGATAAAGGACCAGAAGATCAAAATGGCCACAATAAGGTACCTATAAAGAAGAATAATATATGTAAGAAGATTACTGAGGTTGACCAAGTTGTATTAGAAGAATCTGAAAAAGAACAACAGAACAATTCAGATGGAATAAATGTTACAACAATAAAGACTGATGACTCGGCAGATAAAAATAAAAAAGAAGCACAAAATAGTAAAAATAAAAATCCGACGGATTCTCCTAAACAAGAACTATTGACAGAAGTTGTAACCCACACAAGCGTGTCAACAACTTCTAGCAGTACAGACTCCGAAACTGATTCAGAGGAAGAATCGTCTGATGACATTTTTAGCTCAATTAAGACTGTTAATAAACTTATAGAGATAAAAGATGTCGAGCAGGAAAGAAGTAAGCAAATAGAATCTGTTATAAGTTTGTCCGATTCCTCCACAAGTGATGATACAGTTGTAATGAGCTATGTCAACGATTCGAAAACAATCGAAAAAAAATTCGATGATTTAGTGTCTCGTTATATGGAAAATTTTACAACAGAAAATATAAGCGATAATCCAGAGAAAGTACTACACACAGTTATAGATTATAGTCAACCTGCTCCAAATACAGATAATACAGGAGTAGAAGTTAAAAATCAAGCAAATCATTTGTCAAAGGAAAACGTAGATAAAACGTCAGAACCAAAAATAAAAGTACTGGAAGTGATAAATATTGTCAATGTTCATAAAAAAATAGAACTTTTTAAGTCTTCTAATAATGAAGAGGTCACAATGGTAAAGTCAAAAGAATGTAATACCGAGAAGCCAGTGACAACATGCAGTAATTCAAGCAATCCCGCAAATCAAAATATTAGTCCTAGGTCTGCAAGAAGGAGAATAACCCCTACTCCCGTCAAAGATAACAAACCTCTGTGCAGTTTTGAGAATATCCTTACGAAAACTTCCCAGCCTGACCCATTCACGGTTTCTTTGCAAAGTATCAGTTCGCCCCTACAACTCACACATGAAGGGGAAATACCCATCCTACATTTAGAGGAAAATCACATCAACGACTTACCGACGGAGGTGAATATCAACGATAAGAATATAATGAATCTATTGGACTCGATGAACATTTCTAACATAGAGTGTGACATTCCCAAGTTTAAAAGCTTTAGTGCCGAGGCTGCAGCAAATTCTGAAGCAACAAATGCAATTGGTGGCAGCGGCTGTGGTTTAACTTTCGAAAATAAAATAGAACAGACTACATCTACGCCGATTAAGAGTCAAGTAACGAAAAGTGGTGTTAGTAATGTTCCAAATTGCGGTGGTGCAAGTACTTCTAATGCCAGTTCCAATACGCAGGCTGGGGCTGCGCCATCAACAATTCGGAGGAGGAGAAGACGGTGTTGGATGATTGTAAAAGACTAATGGTTTTTATTTTTTGTAAATACTTTTGTATATAGATGTAAAAACTTGTTACCGATGCATAGATTTTTATATTTATTTTTTTAGTTAAGCGAAACCACAGTTTGGGAAGTCTTGTTCTAAATTTTATACTTAATAGGATTATATTATATATTTTAAATATTTTTACACTTGGCATGTTCAATTTGATTAAAACTTTTTAGTCCAGGTGGTATCTGTTTTAAAAAGGGTATACTTGGGTAAAAACGCGTATGATCGGAGATTTTTGCTTTAACGGCTTCTAAATAACATCAGAAATGATAATTTTTCTATGCAAATAAAAAAAAACGTGGGCTTAATTGTTATTGCAAAAAAGTTAAAAAAATTGCAAAAAATGTATTTTTTTTTTTTAATTTCTCGTCGACAACTTAGCAACTATTCATTTTAGACAAAAATGGAAGAGGAAAAAATGTTTTTAAATTAAATTTTGGTCAAGATAGAGTTAGTTGCAATTCGAAAAAGTAATTATTGTTATTGCAAAAATCAGAAAAATCATTTAAAAAATTCCAAAAAATGCTAGTTTATTTGTCAATTTTTCTCAGGACACTTGAATAATACCTAGGATCTTCATACTTTTCCCAATTAAACTTCTTAATGCATATCACACCGTGGTTTTTGAAAAATTCAAATTAGACGATTAGGTGAGCCGTGGTAATTGTTTAAACATTTTCACAATTTTCACGCTTATAAACAATTGCAATAATTTATTGTTTTTTCAAATTTTTTTTATTTTAAAATATGGTTTGAAAGTATTCGGAAAGACGAGTATTTTGAAAAAAAAAAAAACCTGATCCGCTCATTATTTTCGGAGTTGTAGCCCGTTAAAGTTAACCCTTATTTACAGCAAAACTATAAGGGTATAAGGGCTGTTTTTTGAACTAATAGGTTTGTCAGTTCGAGTACTTTCCGGATATAAATTTTCAAAATTTGCAATCACGGGCGTCCCATTTAAAATGTCACACTGAATTAGGTATTATGTAAAAACTATTGAACCGAATTGGATGAAATTTGGTGTGATGATTCTATGCACTAAGAAATTTAATTGGGAAAAGTATGAAGATCCTATTAGGTATTATTCAAGTGTCTGAGAAAAATTGACAAATAAAATTTTTTTGAATTTTGCAATAACAATAATTACTTTCTCGAATTGCAACTAACTCTATCTTGATCAAAATTTAATTACAAAACTTTTTTCCTCTTCCATTTTTGTCGAAAATGAATAGTTGCTAAGTTGTCGACGAGAAATCCATGAAAAAAATGAATTTTTTTGCAATTTTTTTATACTTTTTGCAATAACGATCAAGCCCATGTTTTTTTTTATTTGCATAGAAATATTATCATTTCTGATGTTACTTAGAAGCCGTTAAAGCAAAAATCACCGATCATATGCGTTTTACCCAACCCGAAACAGATACCGCCTGGACTATCGATTTGGTAAGGTAACTTACCGTTTTTTAGAGGTCTAAATGAAAGGTAGACTTTTTTACCTTTATATAAGATTTTTTTAAACTAATATTTTTTATACATACTGTTTGTATCTTCATATGTAGTTCTAAAAGGAAATTGTAGCCAAAGCTAAAGACTGTGAGTCGTAAATTAAGTTCTATGGTTTACACCCTTGTTTTATTTTAGAAACTACATACAGGTTGAGCCACCAGTAATGCCTCGATCGCTAGGGGCCGAACGGCAAATGTTACAGGAACCTGTTTAGGTGGCTATGTGTAGGTTGACTACGGCTACATTTTAAAAATATTTTGAAATATACAGGGTGTCCAGGAAAAGCGTATATCAAAATTATGTATTTTTAAATGGAACGCCCTATATTTTACTGCATTTTTTAAAGCACCGTAAAAAAATAGGTGAACTTTCTTAAAGGTTCTCCATACTTAGGACTTACAGTTTATGAGATATTTCAATTTTAGTGAAAATGCAGGCTTAGCGTAGAAATTTAATATTTGCAATAAAAAAATAATTTTATGGAAGCAGCTTTGGAGAGTGTATTTTAGATCCTTGAAGTTATAAATTATTATACTTGTCGTCACTTAGTATTATACAGGNTATACAGGGTGTCCAGGAAAAGCGTACCATATCAAAGTTATGTTTTTTTAAATGGAACACCCTGTATTTTACTGCATTTTTGAAAGCACCGTAAAAAAATAGGTGAACTTTATTAAAGGTTCTGCATACCTAGGACTTACAGTCTGTGAGATATTTCAATTTTAGTGAAAATGCAGGCGTAGCGTAGAAATTTAATATTTGCAATAAAAAAATAATTTTATGGAAGCAGCTTTAGAGAATGTATTTTAGATCCTTGAAGTTATAAATTATTATACTTGTCGTCACTTAGTATTATAGAGGGTGTTCAAAAAACTGCTTACTTCTCTCAACTTTAAACAGCAATAACTTGGTTATTTTAAATGACACCCAGTATATTTTTACTTTGAGAGTTAGGAAATTTAAAACTCTTTCAAACTGTGTATAGATTCCCTATACCTATCTCTAACGGTATTGGAGATATTTGTGCCGTTTCTTTTTTTATCAAAGTTTTTTGTAAGATGTATCCACGTGTTTTTATCGAGGTCTTTATTGAATTAGTTTGGAGTCTTCTTGATGACGTCTCTTTAAATATATGGAGAAAAATGTGGATGCAATTAGATGGCGCACCTGCACATTTTTCATATACAATGAGAAATTATTTAAATCGAAAATTTAGTAATAAACAAATAGGTAGGAATGGTCCATGTTAGTGACTACCTAGGTGTCCAAACCTCCCGTAATGGACTTCTTTGTTTTGGGTTATATAAAAAATCTTGTACACGGTGTTCCACCTACTACTTGCGCTGATATGAAGGGAAGGGTTAGAGATGCATTTGCCATAATCACCCCAAATATTCCAATGAATGTGAGAATATCATTTGAAGATAGAATAAGATGCTGTATTCAAGAAAATAGTTATCAATTCGAACATCTATTAAAATTTTTCTGTTTCTTCTAAAAGTAAAATTTTCTTTAAAAAATATTTTTCATGTTCATAAATAATTCAGTTACTTACTACAAACATTTATACAAAATTAATAACTTTTTATAATTATTCTGCTTATAAAATATTATTTTTTATTAGAAAACTTTTTTAATATTGTCATGATATAACGATAAAAGGAAATTTTACTTTTAGAAGAAACAAAGAAAAATTTTAATTGATGTTCGAATTGATAACCATTCTCTTGAATACAGCATCTTATTCTTTCTTCAAAAGATATTCTCACGCAAATGCATCTCTAATCCTTCCCTTCAATATCATTGCAAGTAGTAGGTGGAACATTGTGTACAAGATTTTTTATATAGCTCACTACAAACAAGTCCATTCCGGTGAGGTCTGGACACCTACGTGGCCACTGACATGCACCATTCCTACTTATCTATTTATTACTAAATTTTTAAATAATTTCTCACTGAATATGAAAAATTTGCAGGTGTGCCATCTAATTGCATCCTCATTTTTCTAAATATATTTAAAGAGACGTCATCAAGAAGAACCCAAACCAATTCAATTAAAACCTCGATAAAGACACGTAGATATATCTTATAAAAAAAATTGATAAAAAACGAAACGGCACAAATATCTCCAATACCATCAGAGATAGGTGTAGGGAACCTATACACAGTTTGCAAGAGTTTTAAATTTCCTAACTCTCCAAAATAAAAATACACTGGGTGTCCCATTTAAAATAACCAAGTTATTGCTGTTTAAAGTTGAGAGAAGTATTCAGCAATGTTTTGAACACCCTGTATAATACTAAGTGACGACAAATATAACAATTTATAACTTCAAGGATCTAAAATAGACCTTACAAAGCTGCTTCCTTAAAATTATTTTTTTGCTAATATTAAATTTCTACGCTATGCCTGCATTTTCACTGAAATTGAAATATCACAAAATGGAAGTCCTAGGTATGCAGAACCTTTAATAAAGTTCACCTATTTTTTTACGGTGCCTTCAAAAATGCAGTAAAATACAGGGTGTTCCATTTAAAAATATATAACTTTGATATGGTTCGCTTTTCCTGGACACCCTGTATATTTCAAATTATTTTTAAAATGTAGCCGTAATCAACCCACCTAAACAGGTTTCTGTAACATTTGCCGTTTGGTCCCTTGCGACCGAGGCGTTACTGGTGGCCCACCCTGTAGAATGTGTTAGGAGTACAAGAAATCAGTGTTGCTGACAAGAATTGGTATTCTTTTTTATGGTTACAAATAAATTAGTAAAACCCCTTTCAGTTTTCAAAATAAAATTTTTCCATATTTCAAATTTAAAATTCTTAAAAGTGTAGCAGTTTTTTTTACTATTTTCATAACCCAGATAAAGAGCCTATTTTTTTTGTTAAAATTTGCATTTTTTTTCCGTACACTGGATAAGTGGGACAGTGAGGCTACACAGTTATTTGGAGTTATAAATTAGAAAAAACAGCTTCATATGGTTTACCTTATGCAACCATTATATCTGCGATTAGTGTTATGTAGGTTGCCTGAGTCTTGGCTGTCTCATTACTCATGCAAACAAAGGTTTTTGTAGTTTAAATGATTACAAGCCATGTGATAAGCACTTTTTTCCTTTGGGTTGGCAATTCAATTTTGGTAAAATTGTGCTGGTGATTAATATAAATTTCCACATTTTATTCTACTAATTGGCGATCGCATTATCTTGAGCATTTTTATTTAACAGCCAATCGTGCAATGTTGGTTGCCTAAGCTAAGCAGTCATGTGCTACGGTTTTTTCAACCCTGACGAAAAAAAAAATCGTTTGACTCTCGTAGCCTCTGAATTTTTCCGTTTCCAGGATATGTAAGATTCCTTTAGGACGTAAGTAAATCTCAGTATAAATTTCAATCTGTAACAGCCGTATTTGTGGGATCTCATTCTCAATTTGAATCTGTAACATTTGTAGAATCTTAAATTTTTTTTGTGAAATAACGCGATAGGTTAAAAAAGTAATAACTTTTAAAAATTTAGCAAAATAATATTAAAAATTTTAGGTCATTTTCAGTGATGAACTGGTCCACTGTAAAAATTCGTTTCCCGAATCTGAATCCGTATCTGTCGTCAGTCACATGATTAGGTAGAGACTTTGACTATATACACAGTGTATATAATCAATGGTAGAGATCACAGTATACTAATCAATTAGTATACTGTGGTAGAGATTATGTAGTCTTTTAGGCCGCTCATACAAATTTGGATGCCGTTTAATGACCCAAATTAAAGTTCAAGCAGTTGCCGTTGTAGCGTTGATGCACTAGACTATCTTCAGTCTAGAATGAAGTTCCTTAGAATTCCATGCGTTTACAAAACAAATTTGAGCATCTCCGAATTTAGTAAATATATGGTCGATGGGTGATATTAATAAAGCATTATACAGAGTGATTCCCGAATGAACCTACAAATGACTGAAGCCTGTTGGCTTTGTAAATAATCAATAAAATAAAACTTAGAAATGAAAACACTAGATGGCGACTATTCCATAAAATCTCTTATCGTCCTTCATACAGTAAATAAAGATAACTGGAATTTTAAGAGGTTTTTTCCCCAAACCGACTTCAACTCCGCGGTTGGGCAACTAAGAACATACATGCAATTTTGAGGAAAAAAATGTCAAATTGGGTTAGGTGTGTTATGTATCATCTATATCTATAATAAATAAACATTCATTAAATTGCTCATCTGAAAAGGGCGAAATGTATTTTATATTGGGAAAAAACTTGCGGGATGTTGTTATGGGTCACTTAGGAATGACTCATTCCTAAGTTCGACTGGCTGTCTAACTACTTCATTATACATAAAGCATAAAGCATTATGTTAGTGGATGTAGGAGACAGGAGACCCTAAAATATGACGTCTTTATCCATACCCTAAAGAAGCGGTAAAGCATGTTACTCCGTTTAGCCGCTAAAAATGACGCTAGAATTGCAAAAAATATTTTTTTCCAAATACCTTCAAAACGCTTTTTGTCATATAAATGAAATTTGGTGTGCTAGAGTAGTTTAAAGTGCCACTTTTTAATATAGAACATTACTTAGGTTCTATTGCATTTACAAAACTGTGAAAAATACCCTCAGCACTTCAGTTCATTTATTTTATCTTAAAGGTGACGATTGCTTGAAGTTTTATTTTCTCTTATGTTTCTAATAGTCGTCATGTAATTACCTAATTATTTTATTAATCATCACCAATGCATTTATACAACATTGGGATACGTATTTGAATCGACTGAAAACGTTGGCGATGCCAGTTTTACCTTACGTTTTACAGTTTGTCCAGTGGCGGCTGGTGTGGGAGGGCTCTGGGGTGGCGACCTTCCTAGGAATTTTCGTAGTAAAGAAATTAACTTAAAATTTAGTTTATAATGTTATCTCGATAATTAAACAGATTAGCATTATGAAATACATTAAAAAGGAAATTTTTAAATTTATAATGTGCAGTCAAATCAACTCGATTTGAAACATTCGTTTGAAAAACTCTGAATACACGGGCTCCACGTAGCTTGTTTCTGTATCTGTAAAGTGTTTACAGCGGTGGTCATGGTTACCGTCGTGCAGTAGTGAAAGACGGAGTAGGAGCGGCTCACATTTACTATGCGGTTTGGGCTTTTTTAGTCCGACCGTAACCAAATCGTAGCTATTCAAGGCTTTTTTTCTTATTAAACGTAATTTGTTCAGGTGTGGTGTAAAATTTTGTCTACTAACAGTAAAGCTATCAATGGAAAAATCAATGGTGCGGGAAATACCAAATTTTAATGGAAAAGTAATCTACAAGTTTATTTCGAACAAATGCAGGAGAATGGACTTTCACTATAAAAAATATTGTTAAACACATTTTTCCCCTAGTCCAATAGTACTTGAAATAAAACTACCCAATTATATTTAATTTTCTTTTTTTTTCAATGTTTTGTACCTACATTTTTCCACCCTCCCTAGTTGGAAGTTAAGAGACGTCACTGAGTTGGTCAGAAAAAGAGGAAAAATAAAACGAAGCATGTAATCATAATTTTACAGGTTGTACAACTTAAAGGATTAAATTTCTGTGGATGCCAGTCTTAGTATGTACATCGGGTGCTGTAAGAATTCAAATTTATCCTTTCACTACCCGTCTGTGTATGTAAAATCGTTTTTTCAAATTTTCCACTTTAGGGAAGTATTCAAATAATTTTTCAAAAAAATTGTAATGATATTTGTGGTGTTAGCAAAATAATTTTTATTAAACTTGACATATGATTTTGTAACACCAATAAGGAAAACCCCTTTTATAATACAGATTATATCAGCAAACCTTTCTTATTGGCCGATTTCCCTCTGTGCTATAGTGCTAGTAAAAAAGTGTCAGTTTAGGGCCTATTTTATTTGTGTTCATACTGTTAATAGGTACAATGGTATACATGTTTCCATATTGCACATTGAAATTTAAATAAAAAAAGAAAATATGTACAAAGTTTTAGGTATATATACAAATCACTAACAGCGACAAGTAAAAAATTACTGGCCATTAATATTATCTGCAGTCAAAGCCATCGACGTTAACGCACTCCTTCTTCCAGGAGTCACACCGAGGTTTTCCCAGTTAATCCATGAGAGACGGGCTGTTAAATCTGAAAGAAAAATCTGATTTAAAGTCGATATATTGAACAGAACAGTTTATGTTTAATTGTAGTAGGTACCTAATAATAACCTTTATTTACAAAGTAATCATCAAAATTCTCATGTTTAAAAATTATTTATGTATATTTTTTTAAATCAAATATTGATATAATAATAAAATTGACTATAAGTAAGTAGTACGCAAACTAGTAATTAACCACTGTTTAAAATAAAAATAATCTTTCTATATAGTACTGATACTGATGTTGTAAACGTTCAAAGAAATTAACTTTGGACAATGATGAGCATGCAATTATCGACGGTAGCTAACTTATTCCTGCATTTTTAAGATTCCGTTTCCAATATTTTTGTTAATATTCGCAGATTTATTAATATTCCAGGTTAAATTTCTTTGAAAATTTACAACAATAGTTAGTTAATGAATTCGGTATGTCAGGGATCTGTTTTCTGGTTAGTAATTAACTTGATTGTTTTTATTTTAGTTAGTTTAGTTAACTTATAAGTTGATTCATTTCATTAGTACACCAAGTTTGATATCTTATGTGATGTGACTTCATTTCATCAGAATTTTAAAACTGATTTGAATTAATAATAGTAAAAACCTTTATTCAAGTAAAGTAAAAATAATTTTTCCAATTTATTACTTTTGGAAGCTCGATATGCATGAGATTTGACTTTTTTGACTCGTTCAACTGTTATGTTTAGTAAAATTTATTATGAATGCAAGGATTTTAAAAATAAAGGCTGTTTCATGTTCGAACGACATTCGCAGTTTTTTTATTAATAAAAAAAAAATGAAGGCCACAAATTCCGGTAAAAATTAAAATAACTTCAACTTTTCCACAAATTTCCTTGATTTGTGACATCAGAATTAGTATGAAAATATACAATTGTTCCAAAAATCTATCGAGTTTACTGCTATTATCTAGTTAGTTAGTTATTAGTTTTTAAATATTAGTAGTAGTAGTAGTAGTTAACGATAAATAAAATTTAAAAATTAGTTCGAACGAAACGTTAAAATCGAATTTATAATCTAAAAAAGTATTGAAGTATATGAGGAACAAGATCTTATAAATCTGGTGTTAAAAATACAATTGGCGTAGTTTGCATTCTTATGAATCTTTATAATAAATGTCAAAGAAAATGTTTGCAGTTTATAAAATACGGTCACCATAGGACCAAAATTGCAAGTATTTGTATCCAATGGCGCCAATGAACAAATTTTCGAACAAAATCGCAATTAGTGTGACCGCCGCCTAATATTTTTCTCGCATCATACCGCTCGTGTTCCAGTTGGCCCTGTCCGCCTTGATCTCTCCCCTGAGGCACCTCTCCACGTAGGTCAGGGGGTCGCAGTCGGCCGTGAGCACCTCCCTGAGGAGGGCGATGTAGGCGATGGCCAGGCGGAGGGTGTCGATCTTGCTGAGGCGTTTCTCGTAAGGGAAGGTCGGCACGTGCATACGAAGTTCGTCGAACGCAGAGTTTATACTGCTGCAAACCAAAATTAATTAGGAAAATTAGGGATGTTCGGGGGTGTGTTCGTATTAGACATGGGCGTTGAAAGAAATGAGTCCGTGAGTTATATAATGGAAAGTTTAATGGAATTAAGTCTTTGTCTAAAATAGACAAACAAAAAAACTTGGTTACTTCCTTTTTTGTAAGTTATACGCATAAGAAGTCCAATTTGTTTAGTTTCTTTGTGAACCACATACCTATATTATACAGGGTGTTGTCGAAAATAAGGTTATAGCTAAAATAACAAAAGTTTAAATTATATTTTCGAAATGTAACCAGTAAATAGTTTTTTATACAGGGTGTTCCACCTGAGAGGGATTCTTCTGCACCACTGTAACTATAAAATTTATAAAAAAATTGGTATTAATAAAAGTTGTCTGGAATAGTGCGGGACATATGAAGAAGATATTTTTAGCTTTACGGTGGGGAGGGGGAGTGGGGGGGGGGGTTGTTCCATTTCGCGTGGGTGATACATAACTTTGTTATTTTAAATGGAACACCTTGTATATTATTGCGTTTTTGAATTCCTTGGTTAATATTGGGTAGAGTTTATTAAATGTATATGCATGGTGTTTAAAACTAACTTACCGTTTTCGAGATAATCAATTGTTTTTGAAAAAAATCACTATTCCGGCTCTCGAAAAGAGGCTAGATAACGTCTAAATCGTTAAGAGTTAGAAACCTGCAATTTTCACAGATTGTTTTGGCATAAATTACTCTATCTTGTCATCTGCGAGCAAAACGTGTACGTTATTCAGACTCGGAAATACTGAGACCTACATTTAATAATCTTACGAGTTGAAAAACTTTTTTTCAAATGGTATGGTATGATCAAAACAACTGAATATTCGAAAACGATTTTAAACACCATAATATATAACACCAATAAACTCTACTTAATATTACCAAGGAATTCAAAAATGCAATAATATACAGGGTATTCCATTTAAAATAACAAAGTTATGTAGCGCCCACGCGTAATGGAACACCCTGTAAAGCTCAAAATATTTTCTCTACACAGCCCACATGATTCCATGCAACTTTTATTAAAACCATTTTTTGTAAATTTTAAAATTGCAGAGTTACAGAAGAATCCCTCTTAGGTGGAACACCCTGTATATTTATTTGAAATTGCAAGAAAATTTCCTAAGGCTGTGGTCTTTAACATTTTTCTAAATGGAAAGGTAAAAAATGGGAGTAGAATGCTATGTGAATGATTCTTTATATTTGGAGGTGTATAGTAGGATTGTATTCGATGCAAAGTAGAGCAAAAAAATTGTCGGCCTTTTATCAAAGGAAAATCGTGTCAGCATTTTTAGGAGGCGTAAGATGAACCATTTCAAATTTAAAATGAAATTGAATGTAAAATCTGAAATACCGCTGCATACGCACTGTGTTCTGGTANATGAAAACTCTAACAACAATTCTCTATCAATCTCAACAAAATAAGTTATTTTTCTATCAAACAAGAAATATTAACAAATTATAAACAAAATATAAATTCTATGATTTATATACTGTACGCCGAACTGCATTTTTCTCATCTTCATTTAATATTAATTCCTTCTTTCCACCCCCTTTTTTAGGTTTCTCAACATCTCCTTCATTTTTCCTCCCGCTTAAAATTTTGAAAACAGATGATTCGCTTACTCCAGTATATCTGGAACACATTTCCACCAAACCAGTCTTCAGTTTCATGGGATGATCCTTTTTTAATATTATCGTTTTTTCTCTATAACTTAATACATATTTTTTTGTACCCACAGCAGTACATCCGGCTTGCGAAAACTTCACTTCACTAGCACAGAAAATATAATATCATTCACGATTCACAAACAACAGCCCGAAACACACACACAGCACACAAATAAAACACTAAAAACACTTTTGTTACGGAGCACAAGAAATATGATTTCACTCACAAATTCTCAAATAATAGCGCGAAACACACATACAGCCCGAACGAAGTATAATTGCACTTATAACAGTTATAACCTCACAAATATCGCGAGCGAGAAACACGCAGCACCAATACCTACAACCGAAACGAAACTAACCACGCCGGGCCGACACGCGCGCCGCCGCAACAAACACAAGACACAAGTCATATGAGGGAGGATGAAGGGAGTAATAAATGTATTGTTGTCCTGCCGCCCAATGTGCGAAGGAGATGCCTTTGTTTTTCATTTTATCCTTCATAATTATATGACTTAATCCATAATGCATAAAGAAATTATTCAATTTCGAAAACCCCCTAAAACGTGTTGCACTGATTGCCTTGACAGGCAATGATTTATTACTTTGCATCGAATATGATCCTACTATAGTTATATTTTCTTTTTTTTTCGTTGCCAAATTTCCTATCGTTTTATCTTTCATATAAAATATCTGTCATATAAACAGATATACAGGGTGATTCGTAAATCAACTTACACAGGACAGATGCGGATAGAGAATTCTAAAATATAGAGTTCTAACGCAACCTACCAAATTGTTACGTTTAGCCGCTAGATGGTGTTAAAGTTGAAAAAATAATAATTAAGTTTCTTCAAAATAGCTATGTCAAAAAATGTACCTAATGTATACACAAATATTAGCGAACTAAATCTCATTTAAATCGGAGTTGTTTGGGAAAACCTATTTTTTGCCTACTTTAACGCCATCTAGCAGCTAAACGAAGCAACTTAGTATAGCGGTAAGTTATTTTGAAACGCGATATTTTATCGTTCTCTACACCCATCTGTCTTGTGTCGGTTAATTTTCGACTGGCCCTGTGTACCAAAAGAAAAAAATATGGGGTTCTACATAATGAAATAATTTTGCAATAACTCAACCTATAGACATTAAACATGCAATTTTTATTTTATAGTGATCTTTTTTAAACTACTGTTAACTATGAATCACTTCGACGATTAAAACCATAAATCATGCTTAATAAAACAAAAATCACCTAAAACTCGACTAGCAAAAAGAAAAAACAGGCACATATCAAGACAGGTGTACCCGGTGGGTCCAATAGCAGACCTCAGCATCCTTTTCCGTTCCCTTATGTTGGCAGCGTGTCTCTGCACCCTGTAGGGGGAAGATCCGTAGTAATCCGAGTTGGACAGTGCGCCACCACACTGGCTGTCTGAAACGATCATCAGATTTAATCTATTTTTTTCAGAATACTCCAATTTCCAGCACTAATAGATACGAAAAATATTATTGTACCTATTTGGCTCAAAAGACAAAACATGAAAGAGGCACGTAACTCGTCGTTTGAAATTGGATGGGCCCAAGGGGGGGTATTATATTTCCTGCGAGTCACAATATGCGAAACTAACTTCCCAAAAAAATACGTCTTACGCCATAAGCTGATCTTTCCTAAATCATTCGGGTGGGCCAACATATTTTTAGAGGCCCACCCATAGATACGTGCCTGTTAGATTATACTCTATAGATTATTCAGAATAAATAAATTCCAATAGAACTATAAAGCAGTGGTGGCTCGTCGTATAAAGCAACTGAGTCCGGGGCTCACTATAAAATTTGTCTCTCAAACCGTGTATTTTAATACCTACTATTCTACTATTAACCTAAATAAACAGTTAGGTAAACTAATTTCCAATTAGTCCCCACCACAGTGAGGCCAGAATTTCTTTGCTTGTAGGGACGTCACCCTTGTGTAAAATATACTACAGTTCCCCCTCTACACGAGGCGGTTAAAATAACGTGATTTACGAGAGAACTGAGGCCCACTCAAAACTGCTTTCAGCCTTTGAATTCGCGGTTAATGCACGCGTCGCATAGTACGCTGGTAGTGTCGTCTGATGTCAGTATGAGGGATAGTACAAAGGTTTTAAGGATAAGGACAAGGCAAGCATTAATTTAAAGTAAATAAAAAACAACTTCCTCAAAAAAACAAAGTAACTGAATTTAACGTAATTTAATAGATACCTATTATATTATCAAATACCTACAAAGGCAGCTAATAATGAATCTATCTCACAATATTGTTTTATCTCTTGAAACACCTTTTTTCAAGACGTAAGCGTCTTACGTAAGACGTAAGACGCAAACTAGTGCTCTAAACAAATTAAAATCACTGGTCAAAGAATTTCTGAATTAAGAAACGAAGAAAAATTTAAAAATATTTTTAATAATGCGAAAAATATTACTGGACTATCAAGTAAACGGGGCAAAAGTTGCGACGAACTAGAAATATTTTCGAAATATATTTCCCTCGTTTTATGAATTTACATGATTTAATTTTTTTTGCTTTAATAGATTCCTAAAAATTTCCCGAATATGCAAACAAGTTTCCCGAAAAATCGTTTGAATGTTTATTACAAATGTACCCAAACGTTTTTGAAATAAATAGGTTGAAAAACGAACTTAATATTTTGTACAGAGACGAACAATTTCGTAATTTAGAAATTCAAAAACCTATAGAAATATTATACAAGGAATTTAAAATGGTATTTCCGGAAACATACAAATTGTTTTGCCCAGTTCTAACAATTCCTGCAACAAGTGTCTCGGTAGAAAGAAACTTTTTGTGTCTTAAGCGCATTCAGACTTAGAAATACGATAACACAAGAGCGCTTAAACAACTTATCAGTGATGATAATAGAAAAAGAACTATTGCAACTAGTGCCGATCCTCAATTTTATGAAGATAATAATCTAAGTAAATTTACAAATTTAAAAGACGGACGAATAAAGCTGGCGGTGTTGTTTATATGTAAATAGGTAAGTTGGCTACCTTATGAAAATTTGTTTTTACATTTTTTCATATTTTTTTATATTCATAAATCAAGTAGGAACAATTTTGTTAATTATTAGGTAAATATATCACTTCGTTTTTTTTCTGTTAGTCAATTTTATTAATAAATATAATAAAAATAGAATTTTTTACTTTACGGTTATAGTAGGGCTATTGGCGAAGATCTCCAAAATAAAAAATGACGTGCGAAATTTATTCCTATTTATTATTTGAGAGCGAATTAATAAAATATTCAAATTGTTGCGAATAATTTTTTATAAAATAAATATGAATGAAAATCCTGCTCGTGAACATCAGTTTCACAATGTAACGAGCCGTCACTGCTATAAAGATCCAAATGCAAGGGGAACCGAAGCCGGGTACACATATTTTCATCCAAGGAAAACCATTTTTCAAGATATTTACAGAGATATTATTATTTTTTAAGGAACATTTTGAGAACCATTGTTCACATAGAACGTTGATTTTTTCATGTGCAGTGACGAATATTGAGTTTGCCACGTCATATGTTTTAGTTTTGTACTGCAAGTTAAATCTAAGACTACTATACTGTAAGGAAAGGATTCTGGTTTCAAAAATAGTAACCGATTGAGTGAATTTAATATATGCAGTAATCTTAAATCAAAGTTTAACTTTATGGTAAAAAACACGTTATAGTATATTACGTAATAAGTGTTGTAAAAAGCATTTTACGCACGAATGGAAAAGTTACGCACGACGCCGCGTAGCGACGAATGGAAAAGTTACGCACGACGTCGCGTAGCGGCGAGTGCGTAATTCTATGAGTGCGTAATTGCATTACACCACGTATTACGTACTATACTTTACCTACGACCACTACTGTAAATACTTAAAAACACATCGTCTGCGATCAATGCAAGATTCCTATTACGTCGTACGGTAAAAAAAACGCACAGCTTGGTAAAAAAATCGTACAGTTTTCCTAGCAACCGTCTAGCAACGGTCAATACAAACAGTATTGTATTGGCCGTTGCTAGGCGGTTGCTAGGAAAACTGTGCGATTTTTTTACTGTGCGTAATAGGAATCTTACATTGATCGCAGACGGTGTGTTTTTAAGTATTTACAGTAGTGGTCGTAGGTAAAAACATTAATTTCCATAAGTCAAACAATGTCATAATAGTAAATAGTTAGATACTATAAAATACATTTAGCTAACAATCAATCGAGCTAAAGTTTGTTACAATCTTTCCATCCACATGAACCCAACTCATAGTCCTAATACACTACAAGTAGCTAATTAATTTAGTACATGAAACTGCCAGTTGAAAAACACAAAAATAAATAGAAAACAGTAAAAAATAACTTCTAACATAGCACCGTTCAAATTAATTCAAAAAATTTATTGTATTACACAAATATAACTGATATTTGAATAACAGAATTTGAATATTGTCGAAAATCAGTAGATAGCATATTTTCAAGCAATTCATCAGGAAAATCAACGTTTAGCATCGGTCATGAATCATTTTATTTAAAACCAATTTAGTATGCAAATAATTCTGAACTATACTGAAAATTTTTATTTTATTTTTTCATACTGAACAAAACTAAATTTTATGTGGTATACAGTGTGACCAATTTGTTTTTAAGCGACCATGTAAAATATTTATTTATTGTGCGATTTTAACCAGATTTTTTTTAAGATGTAGAACTTGATGAAGTGTGCTTTGTGAAGGAAATTGAGCGTGATCCCACAAAATTCAAAGCGTACTATGTTACACCCATTTTTAGGAGTAAAATTCTAATATTCATATTAGGGGCGAGCAGGGGTGTGGAAGACCCACCCTAGACAACCCAGTGCCCTACACACAAAAAAAGGATGCAATAATATCATCTTTCTCATATCGGCAAGTCTTTAACTGCGCCACCTTTTTTTAGAATCAAACTAAAGAGAGTTTTGAAATATTATGTCAGGAAGTCGTTGATTGCCAGTTTTCTTTCTTTTTTTTTTTAGGTCTCCATAGAACATGCAGCAACCCTGACCACCACTGGATTCACGATCCCCCAAAGCGGGCCAATAGCAAATTTTATCAAAAATTTTTAGATAATAACGAGTTTGTAGGCAAATAAAAAATTCACGGGTCTTTACTTTTTTCCATTAATTTATTGTTAATATCAAGTTGTCTATGAAGTAAAAAAAAGAGGTAGTTAACTAATTGTCAAAAGTGACAAATTATTGTGTAGTAAAGAGTAAAGTTTATCTCGTGTTAATAACCATGGAAAATATACTACTATTAAGAGACAAAATAAAAATTGTGCACTTGTTGGCGATAATGTGTGTTCGGCAAAAATGCTGCAATAGAATTTAATACTACTTAGGCTCCCAGACAGATGAGTTAGTTGGAGTAGTGTACTGTATATTAATAAAGTTTTCAATGAAACAGGCTATGTTTCAAAAATATTTACTCAAAACTAGAGATAATGGACGTTGTCGAATATTGAGAAATAACCAAATTTTACAATATTTTAATATTATTTCCCTGCTAGTATTAGAGTAGCTAGTTTACATTTTACTATCCCTAGAGAAAGTATCAGAAGGTGCGTAGCAAAAAATAAAATAAAAGCATTTAAGACGTTTGGAGTTTTGCTATTGGCCACAAGGAGAATATTTAAATAATCTTAAATTTTTAAGTGGCTTAAAAACAAATGGTTTACACTGTATATTATATACATTATAGGATCACGTATCTTAAATTTCTATGATCACTAAAAATTTCTGTCGCGTATAACGTAAAAACAATTTGTATTCAATTACTTGCTCATATAAACATTTTAAAACCGTGTACAGTTGATCTTATCTCCCTTTCAGAATGAGTGACTTATGTTACGCGTAAATACCACAGTGTATTCAGCGGTTCTCAACAAGTTTTCTATTAAAAATTCGTAAATATTTGTTTTATTCTATACACATCAAAAATTCACTTTTTAGTGATCTGAAGGATACAATTTTCCTTTCTCTTAAGTTATCTTAAATAAGATACACAATCATGTTTCAAAAAACGCCTACCTGCATTATGATGTAGCGACGTGAGATAATGATGCTGAATCCCAGAATTCGACGTGGGTCTTGACGCAAAAGCACAGCTCGGCAAATCCGAGACCTCATCTTCCGAGATATCTCCTGCACTATATCCAAATTGTAAGCTTAAATAATGAGGAAAAATGCGTTACACATAGGGAAGACATTCAACAGTAGGATCTAGAATTACAGTGCTGTACAAGATAAGTTAGTGCAAGGGTCATCAGTGAAGACATTGTTGCATTACCGGTGGACACTGGTTTTAAAATTATTATTAAAAACCAAGCGGCATCCAAACAGCAGAAGAATTTATGACGAGCAAACAGATGTGTCCATTATAATAGAGACGCTTGAAATTTGATATATAAAAGTTCTTCCAACTGAAAAGATCATGCTTATTTTACACTTAAGTACTTCTAAATCTTTTTGCAGTTAATAATTTTTTTCTTAATACCTAAGTTTAGGTACTATAAAGTTCCTTAGAGATATTGGACATTTTATTGCTCTATGCTTTTTGTTTTGTTTGATGAGTAAATACATATTAGAGGTAATGACATCTTATACATTTTTATTTACTAATTTAAGTATCTGGTGCATTTAAGAGCATGCGATCATTCTTTAAATGTGAACAATCATGAACCATGCAAGTGCAAAGTGCCAGTTCAAATTTTCCCATATACCTATCATATTTGTACCAAATAAGGCTATAAACTCGTCATATTTTTAAATGAAGCTTCTACAGCTTGACCAAATTTTCCGCAAGTTTTAGATGCGCTGTAGTAACATTACCAGACTAGCACCGGAGCTCATTCTTTGTCTGAATGTAGAATTCAAACCATTTGTAAAAGTGTTAAGTGCACAAAGCCGTAAAATTATACATAATAATTAACTTCTTTAGGAAAAGTTGAAGAAAGAGTTGCAAAGGCAGTTGGCAATATCATGAGTACAGTGATAATAACTATAAAAAATAATTAAAAGCATATTTCGACTACTCCAATCGAGTAGTGCTATGAAGGATCTTTCAAAATTGGTATGTTGAGGAAAACGACATCCACACTTAGGAGTAACCATAAAAAGTTTCATGAAGGTGGCAGGAAAAATCTTCGTAAGTTTTTGCACATCATAGGATGCCGATGGTGCAAAATAAAGACCAACCAAGGACTATTAATGGAACGCTATGACATCCAAGAAGTCTTGAGGTTATAATTTTTAAGAAGAATGAAACAATATAATGAAGAAGGTCGACCAATTGTTTATATGCATGAGACAAGGCTCCGAGAACCTGTATCAAAGGAATAAAGTTTAGTTATGGCTCATGCTAGATGGGAAAATGGTTTTACACCTAACACCAAACTAATTTTTAAGTCGGGGGAATATCTTGATGTCATACTCAAAATTACAAAAAATCGTTACTAACGAAACTTATACCAAATTTGTCGTCATATTTTATATTAGTGATTGGCAATGCATCATATCACAATGTGTAAGCTGGAAAAATGCTCTACATCCCCTTGTCGAAAGGACGAAATGCAACGGTTATAAGAGAGATATAGGAATTCAATTTGCGGATGATATGTTAAAACTAGAGTTATACAATAATGCAAAAATAAAAAAGGCAACATTTAAAATATATAAAATCGGCCAAATTTTACGGAGAGTTCATACTATCCTGAGACTACCACTATACCATCCTGACTTGAATCTTATCGAACTTGTTTGATCGTCAATCAAACAATATGTCGCCAGAAAAAATGTTACACTTTCACATTGACACACGTGGAAAAGTTGTGCAATTAATTTTTCGACACATTTACACCAAAAGAATGCCAAGAAAATTGAAAGAGAATTAATGATTTTAGAACTTGACTACAGAATTATTATAAACCTTCAAGATTATGACGATTCTAATAGTGCAGATAACATTTTTAGTTCTGATACTAACGAATGTGAAAATGAACAAGAAGACATTTAACTACCTATTGTTTTTCTTTTGCTTATGAATTACATTTACCTACACCAGAAACTATAATAAATATTATTTTTTTCAAATTTGTAGTGTACTGTATATTAATAAAGTTTTCAATGAAACAGGCTATGTTTCAAAAATATTTACTCAAAACTAGAGATAATGGACGAATTTGTTACTACAACTACCTATGTTCAGAGTGTTGTACCAATTGGCAATTTTAGAATGCAATTATATTACCTGTTAAAAATTAGATATATTTTATTGTCCATCATTATTATATTTACCAGACCTAAATACAATTTTTGTATCACTATTAAGGACTGCTGTATTTAAAAACTCTCTTCTTGATCTCGCGCACAAGATGGGTTTGGCCAAACAGTAAGTGATTTTTTCCAAGTTTATGCCCACGGATTTTTCTTTAGCAAATCGTTATGCATACGTCATATTAAGTTTTAATTATTTTTCTTTGCTTTTTTTCTATAACCATACTGCTGGTGATGTAGATTTTTTAAGACGCCTAGTATATGAAAAAAACTGTTTTGTTCGCGACGGAGATAAAACCTTAGGCAGATATATGCGTACTTAATGCTTTTAAAATACACCCAAGAGAAATCTGTTGGAACAAGTTTAAGTGTGGGTGAGTTATAACCTTCAACGTATGTTATATTATCTTAATTATCACTGCCTACTGGCACAAAGTATTACTTTGTGTCTACTAGCAGATAATGTCCTGCCAATCTGTACGTATTATGAAAGAACTAATGTCGCACTAGGCGAAATTAGTTTTTAACTAATGATATTGCAGTAAATAACTTCTCTGCGGACTATATAGCTCGGTCCAGCTTGTTTACTTGATATTACGGGTACCTACAATCAAAGCTGTAGTGCGCAGAGTGGTTGTTTCCCTTAATATCATTAATTAAATTTGAATTAGTCTTTTTTCTCTAAAATCTATCGTTAAAATGAAATTCGATTTCAAATTTTCATTAATAAAGGACAAAGTACCTATTTTTTATACCGAAATTGAGCTTTAAATTTTTAATATAAGAGTATAATTACTAAAACCTTAATATCACCAATATCTATATGGTTCAGGTACCTGCGTTATTCTTGTTTTATTAACCATTAAAGAAATTATTAACTTGATCTCTGCTTTGTCCAAACTCAATGGCATATACAGGGTGTTATTAAAATAAATCTTATTACAATGAAACAATGAGAGTCATTCAAGTTATTATTGACAGAATCTTGTTGAGATTTAAATATTTGCATGCTCCGTAGAATAGTAAGAAGTGTGCCTTGCGCTTATATTGTGCAGAAAACATTGCAAATATAAAAAAATAGTTTTATAATTACTTTGGTGGGGACGATGAAGAGTCTGGCAACTGATGGTGTCCGCGGTTGGTCATCTTCTTGTATCGCTTTTTCAAAATCACTGCTGGAGCTATATTGACCACTTTATTGAAATACACTAGTGGTGAAATCACTTTAATAACACTGTCACTAATACGACAACCAGACTAATAGAATTATTTCTAAATGATGTCAAATCCCCGCGGATTTGCTTTTATATACTGGTGTATCTAGTCGTCCTAAGGCAAGGGTTACAACCGAAAACAACTCTTATTTATCGGGGATGTATAACCTAAAATCCCTAACAGGTTTGTATGTACTTTAAGGGTACTTTGCATTCCATCCTTTCTGTTCTCTTGCTTTGGGGCGAATATCCTTTATTTCTCGACTGGTCCGTATTGATTTAAGGGTAGCGCCACCCTTAGACGAGCCAATAGCGGCACGGCGTTTGATTGACTTTGCGACGTCGACTTTGGATTGGCTGAAAGGTTTGTTGTCTTAAGATACGACGTTTTAAGGGTCATTTAAGCTGCCTGCGATTTATTTGAAGTATATCTGGTCTTGACAGGGTTTGGGCGAAATGGACGGCCATCATTTGCAGATATTTGTAGTTTATTGGGCAGGAAACTTAGTGCGGGTGGTTTATGGAAGTTTTGAATCATTTTTGGTCGGGGGTATTTGGTTAATTACAATTTTATTATTATAATTGAAGATTGAAGAATAACAAAACTACAGAAATAAAACAAAATCTAAATTTTAAATACTACATAGTAGAAGTTAAAGTTATAGCTTCCCTTCTTTTTTTGGAAAGCCTGATTGGTCAGTTCAAAAATGATTCGTTCCCTGTTATTTCTACAAGTTGGACCAAGGTCAATTATTGAGCCTCTATTATTGTTTGTCTTTTTGCGCAATTTTACGTCTTATTTGTTCATTCAAATATTAAATTACAAATATTAAAATACAAGATTTTAAACTTTTGTATAACTTAAGTTACGAAACTAACAGTACTGAAATTGTTATTTGTGATCATAGTAGAATGTAGAGCAAGTTCGCTGATTATTTCTGCGCATGAGCACAATCGGAAAAAGTTTATATCATATTTAAAATATTTTTCTGTAAAAATAATATTTTTTGCCTTTGAAGTCTTAGCAGTGTTATAATTCCCTATACTAAGGTCACATCAAGCGCTATGGTAGCTGCATCTGCTATGTATATTTTGATATACAGGGTGTCCCGAATTACACACGCCATAGTTTGCTTGAAGATTGAAGACCTCAAAATAAGGGAAAATGTGTATATGGCCATTCATTTCGAGATACATTATTTAAATGTCTCTTAAAATATGTATTTGAAACTTAGAGTAAAGACTTAATTAATTATGGACAAAAATTTACTGAGTTGATACATCCTATACATATCTGGCAACCAGCAGTAGTGATGCTTGAAACAACGTCACTAAGAACCCCAGAATTTCAGGTTCAAATATTTTGAAAATTGGATAAGTGCACTTATTTCCGCTTGGTGTTTCAAACAAATATGACTTGAATTTTATTTGAAAAAAAACGAGCCATTTGAGTAATTAATATTATTTTAATTTAAAAGAACATACATAATTGAATAATTAGAAAATAGGTAATTCCAAAACTGTTTGGTTCACAAAAAAAATTATATGCATTTTTGTATCCAAAACTAAAAAAAATCATTGACAGGAATAATTGTTACGGGGTTTCTCCCTCAGAAAATTTACAATTCTTATGCCACTGCTCGGAAGTTATTTCATGAAGTACACAACATGCCCTACCCAGTTTAGACACATCATCTAAAGCCACATCTAACAGATTTAAACAGTTACTTTATATTACACGGTCGATAGCCGCACGGTTTAAGGCGTCAGTACTTAAATCGATGTGTCGATCTACCCGGGTTTCGAATCCCTCGGCCGGTAGACCGTAGATTAGCTATGCTATGTCAATGTGAGAGATTGACACCGGTTGGCATTTGACCGCTCCCCTAATTAATGAGGTTTTCCAGGTTTCCCTCATTCCTGCACTGAATGGTGGTTAGGGCCTACCAACATAAGTCGTTCCTGGGCGCAAATGCGGCCTGCGTAATAATAATATGCCGCCTCCTCTCCCGCACAAGTCTCTGACTTCTGGGCTAATTCTTGTAATTAGAATGAGGAGTAGAGATATTATTATTAGAGATATTATTATTAGCTCGATTTGTGAAAATATACAGTTTTTTAGTTTTGTTGCCATTCACTTTGAGTTTATTACTAACTAGTAAACCATTTATTAGCCTGTTTTTCTAAATAAAAAATTATTATTAATAAAATACATCTGACATACTACAAAAAATAGTGGATACCTACCCAAACTACTTATTAAAAAATGACATTATTTACACATTTGAAAATGTTAAAATAAATTGGTCTGGCTAAACCTTGACAAATCTTCTTCTTCAAATATATTTTTTACCTCCAAATTGCTCTTTCTATGCACACTCATGCAAAGCCGATTTAGTCAAATTTCAGGCGTTTTTAGGTACTGAAATCTTGAAAAGTAAAACGTGTAGAACAAAAGTAAGCACAAAAATAAAATCCTTGATGTTCTGTTTATTCATTGTTACTATTTAAATTTACTCAAATAAAATAATAACTCAAAAAGAGTATTTGTAAACATGCGTTTGCTGTTATCCTAACCCCACATTTTAAGAATTATTTTCACATACATTTATAAATAAAAGTAAACAATATATATATGTGTAAGACTAAGCAAGTAAATGTTATAAGAATATTTACATGTGGAGTTATATATAAAAAGTTAGTATTTTCGTAGATTTCAGTACCTAAAACCTTGATGGTTTGATCGTTTTTTGCACCTGTTTATTCGTTTTACTGCGGCGTCTTTGAAAATACTCAGGTGGCATGACATAACATTCCTATTATTTGATAAGCTTTAGATTATTCAGTTATTAAATGTTTGAAATTATTTGTCTTTGCGGAAAACACTATTTAAAGAATATGGGGCCCTTAAG